>NW_027446997.1:0-39934 GCF_038048845.1 Mixophyes fleayi | reverse complement strand
TGAATTGATGTAAGTCATTGTTTCCAAGAGAAAGGGAGACCGGAGTGTAAAAAAGCGTTGTTTTTGGACGGCAATGAAGAAATGACTATGTTTTGCGATTTCTCCTGCTCAGAAAGACTTAGAAAGTTGATAATTGTGGGCAATGTTAGAAATGTCATGAGAAACAAGAATTATGTAAAAGAATTGATGTAAGTCATTGTTTCCAAGAGAAAGGGAGACCGGAGTGTAAAAAAGCGTTGTTTTTGGACGGCAATGAAGAAATGACTGTTTTGCGATTTCTCTTGCTCAGAAAGACTTAGAAAGTTGATAATTGTGGTCAATGTTAGAAATGTCATGAGAAACAAGAATTATGTAAAAGAATTGATGTAAGTCATTGTTTCCAAGAGAAAGGGAGACCGGAGTGTAAAAAAGCGTTGTTTTTGGACGGCAATGAAGAAATGACTATGTTTTGCGATTTCTCCTGCTCAGAAAGACTTAGAAAGTTGATAATTGTGGGCAATGTTAGAAATGTCATGAGAAACAAGAATTATGTAAAAGAATTGATGTAAGTCATTGTTTCCAAGAGAAAGGGAGACAGGAGTGTAAAAAAGCGTTGTTTTTGGACGGCAATGAAGAAATGACTATGTTTTGCGATTTCTCCTGCTCAGAAAGACTTAGAAAGTTGATAATTGTGGGCAATGTTAGAAATGTCATGAGAAACAAGAATTATGTAAAAGAATTGATGTAAGTCATTGTTTCCAAGAGAAAGGGAGACCGGAGTGTAAAAAAGCGTTGTTTTTGGACGGCAATGAAGAAATGACTATGTTTTGCGATTTCTCCTGCTCAGAAAGACTTAGAAAGTTGATAATTGTGGGCAATGTTAGAAATGTCATGAGAAACAAGAATTATGTAAAAGAATTGATGGAAGTCATTGTTTCCAAGAGAAAGGGAGACCGGAGTGTAAACAAGCGTTGTTTTGGACGGCAATGAAGAAATGACTGTTTTGCGATTTCTCTTGCTCAGAAAGACTTAGAAAGTTGATAATTGTGGGCAATGTTAGAAATGTCATGAGAAACAAGAATTATGTAAAATAATTGATGTAAGTCATTGTTTCCAAGAGAAAGGGAGACCGGAGTGTAAAAAAGCGTTGTTTTTGGACGGCCATGAAGAAATGACTATGTTTTGCGATTTCTCCTGCTCAGAAAGACTTAGAAAGTTGATAATTGTGGGCAATGTTAGAAATGTCATGAGAAACAGGAATTATGTAAAAGAATTGATGTAAGTCATTGTTTCCAAGAGAAAGGGAGACAGGAGTGTAAAAAAGCGTTGTTTTTGGACGGCAATGAAGAAATGACTATGTTTTGCGATTTCTCCTGCTCAGAAAGACTTAGAAAGTTGATAATTGTGGGCAATGTTAGAAATGTCATGAGAAACAAGAATTATGTAAAAGAATTGATGTAAGTCATTGTTTCCAAGAGAAAGGATACCGGAGTGTAAAAAAGCGTTGTTTTTGGACGGCAATGAAGAAATGACTATGTTTTGCGATTTCTCCTGCTCAGAAAGACTTAGAAAGTTGATAATTGTGGGCAATGTTAGAAATGTCATGAGAAACAAGAATTATGTAAAAGAATTGATGTAAGTCATTGTTTCCAAGAGAAAGGGATACCGGAGTGTAAAAAAGCGTTGTTTTTGGACGGCAATGAAGAAATGACTATGTTTTGCGATTTCTCCTGCTCAGAAAGACTTAGAAAGTTGATAATTGTGGGCAATGTTAGAAATGTCATGAGAAACAAGAATTATGTAAAAGAATTGATGTAAGTCATTGTTCCAAGAGAAAGGGAGACCGGAGTGTAAAAAAGCGTTGTTTTTGGACGGCAATGAAGAAATGACTATGTTTTGCGATTTCTCCTGCTCAGAAAGACTTAGAAAGTTGATAATTGTGGGCAATGTTAGAAATGTCATGAGAAACAAGAATTATGTAAAAGAATTGATGTAAGTCATTGTTTCCAAGAGAAAGGGAGACCGGAGTGTAAAAAAGCGTTGTTTTTGGACGGCAATGAAGAAATGACTATGTTTTGCGATTTCTCCTGCTCAGAAAGACTTAGAAAGTTGATAATTGTGGGCAATGTTAGAAATGTCATGAGAAACAAGAATTATGTAAAAGAATTGATGTAAGTCATTGTTTCCAAGAGAAAGGGAGACCGGAGTGTAAAAAAGCGTTGTTTTTGGACGGCAATGAAGAAATGACTGTTTTGCGATTTCTCTTGCTCAGAAAGACTTAGAAAGTTGATAATTGTGGGCAATGTTAGAAATGTCATGAGAAACAAGAATTATGTAAAAGAATTGATGTAAGTCATTGTTTCCAAGAGAAAGGGAGACCGGAGTGTAAAAAAGCGTGTTTTTGGACGGCAATGAAGAAATGACTATGTTTTGCGATTTCTCCTGCTCAGAAAGACTTAGAAAGTTGATAATTGTGGGCAATGTTAGAAATGTCATGAGAAACAAGAATTATGTAAAAGAATTGATGTAAGTCATTGTTTCCAAGAGAAAGGGAGACCGGAGTGTAAAAAGCGTTGTTTTTGGACGGCAATGAAGAAATGACTGTTTTGCGATTTCTCTGCTCAGAAAGACTTAGAAAGTTGATAATTGTGGGCAATGTTAGAAATGTCATGAGAAACAAGAATTATGTAAAAGAATTGATGTAAGTCATTGTTTCCAAGAGAAAGGGAGACCGGAGTGTAAAAAAGCGTTGTTTTTGGACGGCAATGAAGAAATGACTATGTTTTGCGATTTCTCCTGCTCAGAAAGACTTAGAAAGTTGATAATTGTGGGCAATGTTAGAAATGTCATGAGAAACAAGAATTATGTAAAAGAATTGATGTAAGTCATTGTTTCCAAGAGAAAGGGAGACCGGAGTGTAAAAAAGCGTTGTTTTTGGACGGCAATGAAGAAATGACTGTTTTGCGATTTCTCTTGCTCAGAAAGACTTAGAAAGTTGATAATTGTGGTCAATGTTAGAAATGTCATGAGAAACAAGAATTATGTAAAAGAATTGATGTAAGTCATTGTTTCCAAGAGAAAGGGAGACCGGAGTGTAAAAAAGCGTTGTTTTTGGACGGCAATGAAGAAATGACTATGTTTTGCGATTTCTCCTGCTCAGAAAGACTTAGAAAGTTGATAATTGTGGGCAATGTTAGAAATGTCATGAGAAACAAGAATTATGTAAAAGAATGATGTAAGTCATTGTTTCCAAGAGAAAGGGAGACAGGAGTGTAAAAAAGCGTTGTTTTTGGACGGCAATGAAGAAATGACTATGTTTTGCGATTTCTCCTGCTCAGAAAGACTTAGAAAGTTGATAATTGTGGGCAATGTTAGAAATGTCATGAGAAACAAGAATTATGTAAAAGAATTGATGTAAGTCATTGTTTCCAAGAGAAAGGGAGACCGGAGTGTAAAAAAGCGTTGTTTTTGGACGGCAATGAAGAAATGACTATGTTTTGCGATTTCTCCTGCTCAGAAAGACTTAGAAAGTTGATAATTGTGGGCAATGTTAGAAATGTCATGAGAAACAAGAATTATGTAAAAGAATTGATGGAAGTCATTGTTTCCAAGAGAAAGGGAGACCGGAGTGTAAACAAGCGTTGTTTTTGGACGGCAATGAAGAAATGACTGTTTTGCGATTTCTCTTGCTCAGAAAGACTTAGAAAGTTGATAATTGTGGGCAATGTTAGAAATGTCATGAGAAACAAGAATTATGTAAAATAATTGATGTAAGTCATTGTTTCCAAGAGAAAGGGAGACCGGAGTGTAAAAAAGCGTTGTTTTTGGACGGCCATGAAGAAATGACTATGTTTTGCGATTTCTCCTGCTCAGAAAGACTTAGAAAGTTGATAATTGTGGGCAATGTTAGAAATGTCATGAGAAACAGGAATTATGTAAAAGAATTGATGTAAGTCATTGTTTCCAAGAGAAAGGGAGACAGGAGTGTAAAAAAGCGTTGTTTTTGGACGGCAATGAAGAAATGACTATGTTTTGCGATTTCTCCTGCTCAGAAAGACTTAGAAAGTTGATAATTGTGGGCAATGTTAGAAATGTCATGAGAAACAAGAATTATGTAAAAGAATTGATGTAAGTCATTGTTTCCAAGAGAAAGGGATACCGGAGTGTAAAAAAGCGTTGTTTTTGGACGGCAATGAAGAAATGACTGTTTTGCGATTTCTCTTGCTCAGAAAGACTTAGAAAGTTGATAATTGTGGGCAATGTTAGAAATGTCATGAGAAACAAGAATTATGTAAAAGAATTGATGTAAGTCATTGTTTCCAAGAGAAAGGGAGACCGGAGTGTAAAAAAGCGTTGTTTTTGGACGGCAATGAAGAAATGACTATGTTTTGCGATTTCTCCTGCTCAGAAAGACTTAGAAAGTTGATAATTGTGGGCAATGTTAGAAATGTCATGAGAAACAAGAATTATGTAAAAGAATTGATGTAAGTCATTGTTTCCAAGAGAAAGGGAGACCGGAGTGTAAAAAAGCGTTGTTTTTGGACGGCAATGAAGAAATGACTATGTTTTGCGATTTCTCCTGCTCAGAAAGACTTAGAAAGTTGATAATTGTGGGCAATGTTAGAAATGTCATGAGAAACAAGAATTATGTAAAAGAATTGATGTAAGTCATTGTTTCCAAGAGAAAGGGAGACCGGAGTGTAAAAAAGCGTTGTTTTGGACGGCAATGAAGAAATGACTATGTTTTGCGATTTCTCCTGCTCAGAAAGACTTAGAAAGTTGATAATTGTGGGCAATGTTAGAAATGTCATGAGAAACAAGAATTATGTAAAGAATTGATGTAAGTCATTGTTTCCAAGAGAAAGGGAGACCGGAGTGTAAAAAAGCGTTGTTTTTGGACGGCAATGAAGAAATGACTATGTTTTGCGATTTCTCCTGCTCAGAAAGACTTAGAAAGTTGATAATTGTGGGCAATGTTAGAAATGTCATGAGAAACAAGAATTATGTAAAAGAATTGATGTAAGTCATTGTTTCCAAGAGAAAGGGAGACCGGAGTGTAAAAAAGCGTTGTTTTTGGACGGCAATGAAGAAATGACTGTTTTGCGATTTCTCTTGCTCAGAAAGACTTAGAAAGTTGATAATTGTGGGCAATGTTAGAAATGTCATGAGAAACAAGAATTATGTAAAAGAATTGATGTAAGTCATTGTTTCCAAGAGAAAGGGAGACCGGAGTGTAAAAAAGCGTTGTTTTTGGACGGCAATGAAGAAATGACTATGTTTTGCGATTTCTCCTGCTCAGAAAGACTTAGAAAGTTGATAATTGTGGGCAATGTTAGAAATGTCATGAGAAACAAGAATTATGTAAAAGAATTGATGTAAGTCATTGTTTCCAAGAGAAAGGGAGACAGGAGTGTAAAAAAGCGTTGTTTTTGGACGGCAATGAAGAAATGACTATGTTTTGCGATTTCTCCTGCTCAGAAAGACTTAGAAAGTTGATAATTGTGGGCAATGTTAGAAATGTCATGAGAAACAAGAATTATGTAAAAGAATTGATGTAAGTCATTGTTTCCAAGAGAAAGGGAGACCGGAGTGTAAAAAAGCATTGTTTTTGGACGGCAATGAAGAAATGACTATGTTTTGCGATTTCTCCTGCTCAGAAAGACTTAGAAAGTTGATAATTGTGGGCAATGTTAGAAATGTCATGAGAAACAAGAATTATGTAAAAGAATTGATGTAAGTCATTGTTTCCAAGAGAAAGGGAGACAGGAGTGTAAAAAAGCGTTGTTTTTGGACGGCAATGAAGAAATGACTATGTTTTGCGATTTCTCCTGCTCAGAAAGACTTAGAAAGTTGATAATTGTGGGCAATGTTAGAAATGTCATGAGAAACAAGAATTATGTAAAAGAATTGATGTAAGTCATTGTTTCCAAGAGAAAGGGAGACCGGAGTGTAAAAAAGCGTTGTTTTTGGACGGCAATGAAGAAATGACTATGTTTTGCGATTTCTCCTGCTCAGAAAGACTTAGAAAGTTGATAATTGTGGGCAATGTTAGAAATGTCATGAGAAACAAGAATTATGTAAAAGAATTGATGGAAGTCATTGTTTCCAAGAGAAAGGGAGACCGGAGTGTAAACAAGCGTTGTTTTTGGACGGCAATGAAGAAATGACTGTTTTGCGATTTCTCTTGCTCAGAAAGACTTAGAAAGTTGATAATTGTGGGCAATGTTAGAAATGTCATGAGAAACAAGAATTATGTAAAATAATTGATGTAAGTCATTGTTTCCAAGAGAAAGGGAGACCGGAGTGTAAAAAAGCGTTGTTTTGGACGGCCATGAAGAAATGACTATGTTTTGCGATTTCTCCTGCTCAGAAAGACTTAGAAAGTTGATAATTGTGGGCAATGTTAGAAATGTCATGAGAAACAGGAATTATGTAAAAGAATTGATGTAAGTCATTGTTTCCAAGAGAAAGGGAGACAGGAGTGTAAAAAAGCGTTGTTTTTGGACGGCAATGAAGAAATGACTATGTTTTGCGATTTCTCCTGCTCAGAAAGACTTAGAAAGTTGATAATTGTGGGCAATGTTAGAAATGTCATGAGAAACAAGAATTATGTAAAAGAATTGATGTAAGTCATTGTTTCCAAGAGAAAGGGATACCGGAGTGTAAAAAAGCGTTGTTTTTGGACGGCAATGAAGAAATGACTGTTTTGCGATTTCTCTTGCTCAGAAAGACTTAGAAAGTTGATAATTGTGGGCAATGTTAGAAATGTCATGAGAAACAAGAATTATGTAAAAGAATTGATGTAAGTCATTGTTTCCAAGAGAAAGGGAGACCGGAGTGTAAAAAAGCGTTGTTTTTGGACGGCAATGAAGAAATGACTATGTTTTGCGATTTCTCCTGCTCAGAAAGACTTAGAAAGTTGATAATTGTGGGCAATGTTAGAAATGTCATGAGAAACAAGAATTATGTAAAGAATTGATGTAAGTCATTGTTTCCAAGAGAAAGGGAGACCGGAGTGTAAAAAAGCGTTGTTTTTGGACGGCAATGAAGAAATGACTATGTTTTGCGATTTCTCCTGCTCAGAAAGACTTAGAAAGTTGATAATTGTGGGCAATGTTAGAAATGTCATGAGAAACAAGAATTATGTAAAAGAATTGATGTAAGTCATTGTTTCCAAGAGAAAGGGAGACCGGAGTGTAAAAAAGCGTTGTTTTTGGACGGCAATGAAGAAATGACTATGTTTTAAGATTTCTCCTGCTCAGAAAGACTTAGAAAGTTGATAATTGTGGGCAATGTTAGAAATGTCATGAGAAACAAGAATTATGTAAAAGAATTGATGTAAGTCATTGTTTCCAAGAGAAAGGGAGACCGGAGTGTAAAAAAGCGTTGTTTTTGGACGGCAATGAAGAAATGACTATGTTTTGCGATTTCTCCTGCTCAGAAAGACTTAGAAAGTTGATAATTGTGGGCAATGTTAGAAATGTCATGAGAAACAAGAATTATGTAAAAGAATTGATGTAAGTCATTGTTTCCAAGAGAAAGGGAGACCGGAGTGTAAAAAAGCGTTGTTTTTGGACGGCAATGAAGAAATGACTGTTTTGCGATTTCTCTTGCTCAGAAAGACTTAGAAAGTTGATAATTGTGGGCAATGTTAGAAATGTCATGAGAAACAAGAATTATGTAAAAGAATTGATGTAAGTCATTGTTTCCAAGAGAAAGGGAGACCGGAGTGTAAAAAAGCGTTGTTTTTGGACGGCAATGAAGAAATGACTATGTTTTGCGATTTCTCCTGCTCAGAAAGACTTAGAAGTTGATAATTGTGGGCAATGTTAGAAATGTCATGAGAAACAAGAATTATGTAAAAGAATTGATGTAAGTCATTGTTTCCAAGAGAAAGGGAGACAGGAGTGTAAAAAGCGTTGTTTTTGGACGGCAATGAAGAAATGACTATGTTTTGCGATTTCTCCTGCTCAGAAAGACTTAGAAAGTTGATAATTGTGGGCAATGTTAGAAATGTCATGAGAAACAAGAATTATGTAAAAGAATTGATGTAAGTCATTGTTTCCAAGAGAAAGGGAGACCGGAGTGTAAAAAAGCATTGTTTTTGGACGGCAATGAAGAAATGACTATGTTTTGCGATTTCTCCTGCTCAGAAAGACTTAGAAAGTTGATAATTGTGGGCAATGTTAGAAATGTCATGAGAAACAAGAATTATGTAAAAGAATTGATGTAAGTCATTGTTTCCAAGAGAAAGGGAGACAGGAGTGTAAAAAAGCGTTGTTTTTGGACGGCAATGAAGAAATGACTATGTTTTGACTATGTTTTGCGATTTCTCCTGCTCAGAAAGACTTAGAAAGTTGATAATTGTGGGCAATGTTAGAAATGTCATGAGAAACAAGAATTATGTAAAAGAATTGATGTAAGTCATTGTTTCCAAGAGAAAGGGAGACCGGAGTGTAAAAAAGCGTTGTTTTTGGACGGCAATGAAGAAATGACTGTTTTTCGATTTCTCTTGCTCAGAAAGACTTAGAAAGTTGATAATTGTGGGCAATGTTAGAAATGTCATGAGAAACAAGAATTATGTAAAAGAATTGATGTAAGTCATTGTTTCCAAGAGAAAGGGAGACCGGAGTGTAAAAAAGCGTTGTTTTTTACGGCAATGAAGAAATGACTATGTTTTGCGATTTCTCCTGCTCAGAAAGACTTAGAAAGTTGATAATTGTGGGCAATGTTAGAAATGTCATGAGAAACAGGAATTATGTAAAAGAATTGATGTAAGTCATTGTTTCCAAGAGAAAGGGAGACAGGAGTGTAAAAAAGCGTTGTTTTTGGACGGCAATGAAGAAATGACTATGTTTTGCGATTTCTCCTGCTCAGAAAGACTTAGAAAGTGATAATTGTGGGCAATGTTAGAAATGTCATGAGAAACAAGAATTATGTAAAAGAATTGATGTAAGTCATTGTTTCCAAGAGAAAGGGATACCGGAGTGTAAAAAAGCGTTGTTTTTGGACGGCAATGAAGAAATGACTATGTTTTGCGATTTCTCCTGCTCAGAAGACTTAGAAAGTTGATAATTGTGGGCAATGTTAGAAATGTCATGAGAAACAAGAATTATGTAAAAGAATTGATGTAAGTCATTGTTTCCAAGAGAAAGGGAGACCGGAGTGTAAAAAAGCGTTGTTTTTGGACGGCAATGAAGAAATGACTGTTTTGCGATTTCTCTTGCTCAGAAAGACTTAGAAAGTTGATAATTGTGGGCAATGTTAGAAATGTCATGAGAAACAAGAATTATGTAAAAGAATTGATGTAAGTCATTGTTTCCAAGAGAAAGGGAGACCGGAGTGTAAAAAAGCGTTGTTTTTGGACGGCAATGAAGAAATGACTATGTTTTGCGATTTCTCCTGCTCAGAAAGACTTAGAAAGTTGATAATTGTGGGCAATGTTAGAAATGTCATGAGAAACAAGAATTATGTAAAAGAATTGATGTAAGTCATTGTTTCCAAGAGAAAGGGAGACAGGAGTGTAAAAAAGCGTTGTTTTTGGACGGCAATGAAGAAATGACTATGTTTTGCGATTTCTCCTGCTCAGAAAGACTTAGAAAGTTGATAATTGTGGGCAATGTTAGAAATGTCATGAGAAACAAGAATTATGTAAAAGAATTGATGTAAGTCATTGTTTCCAAGAGAAAGGGAGACCGGAGTGTAAAAAAGCATTGTTTTTGGACGGCAATGAAGAAATGACTATGTTTTGCGATTTCTCCTGCTCAGAAAGACTTAGAAAGTTGATAATTGTGGGCAATGTTAGAAATGTCATGAGAAACAAGAATTATGTAAAAGAATTGATGTAAGTCATTGTTTCCAAGAGAAAGGGAGACAGGAGTGTAAAAAAGCGTTGTTTTTGGACGGCAATGAAGAAATGACTATGTTTTGCGATTTCTCCTGCTCAGAAAGACTTAGAAAGTTGATAATTGTGGGCAATGTTAGAAATGTCATGAGAAACAAGAATTATGTAAAAGAATTGATGTAAGTCATTGTTTCCAAGAGAAAGGGAGACCGGAGTGTAAAAAAGCGTTGTTTTTGGACGGCAATGAAGAAATGACTATGTTTTGCGATTTCTCCTGCTCAGAAAGACTTAGAAAGTTGATAATTGTGGGCAATGTTAGAAATGTCATGAGAAACAAGAATTATGTAAAAGAATTGATGGAAGTCATTGTTTCCAAGAGAAAGGGAGACCGGAGTGTAAACAAGCGTTGTTTTTGGACGGCAATGAAGAAATGACTGTTTTGCGATTTCTCTTGCTCAGAAAGACTTAGAAAGTTGATAATTGTGGGCAATGTTAGAAATGTCATGAGAAACAAGAATTATGTAAAATAATTGATGTAAGTCATTGTTTCCAAGAGAAAGGGAGACCGGAGTGTAAAAAAGCGTTGTTTTTGGACGGCCATGAAGAAATGACTATGTTTTGCGATTTCTCCTGCTCAGAAAGACTTAGAAAGTTGATAATTGTGGGCAATGTTAGAAATGTCATGAGAAACAGGAATTATGTAAAAGAATTGATGTAAGTCATTGTTTCCAAGAGAAAGGGAGACAGGAGTGTAAAAAAGCGTTGTTTTTGGACGGCAATGAAGAAATGACTATGTTTTGCGATTTCTCCTGCTCAGAAAGACTTAGAAAGTTGATAATTGTGGGCAATGTTAGAAATGTCATGAGAAACAAGAATTATGTAAAAGAATTGATGTAAGTCATTGTTTCCAAGAGAAAGGGATACCGGAGTGTAAAAAAGCGTTGTTTTTGGACGGCAATGAAGAAATGACTGTTTTGCGATTTCTCTTGCTCAGAAAGACTTAGAAAGTTGATAATTGTGGGCAATGTTAGAAATGTCATGAGAAACAAGAATTATGTAAAAGAATTGATGTAAGTCATTGTTTCCAAGAGAAAGGGAGACCGGAGTGTAAAAAAGCGTTGTTTTTGGACGGCAATGAAGAAATGACTATGTTTTGCGATTTCTCCTGCTCAGAAAGACTTAGAAAGTTGATAATTGTGGGCAATGTTAGAAATGTCATGAGAAACAAGAATTATGTAAAAGAATTGATGTAAGTCATTGTTTCCAAGAGAAAGGGAGACCGGAGTGTAAAAAAGCGTTGTTTTTGGACGGCAATGAAGAAATGACTATGTTTTGCGATTTCTCCTGCTCAGAAAGACTTAGAAAGTTGATAATTGTGGGCAATGTTAGAAATGTCATGAGAAACAAGAATTATGTAAAAGAATTGATGTAAGTCATTGTTTCCAAGAGAAAGGGAGACCGGAGTGTAAAAAAGCGTTGTTTTTGGACGGCAATGAAGAAATGACTATGTTTTAAGATTTCTCCTGCTCAGAAAGACTTAGAAAGTTGATAATTGTGGGCAATGTTAGAAATGTCATGAGAAACAAGAATTATGTAAAAGAATTGATGTAAGTCATTGTTTCCAAGAGAAAGGGAGACCGGAGTGTAAAAAAGCGTTGTTTTTGGACGGCAATGAAGAAATGACTATGTTTTGCGATTTCTCCTGCTCAGAAAGACTTAGAAAGTTGATAATTGTGGGCAATGTTAGAAATGTCATGAGAAACAAGAATTATGTAAAAGAATTGATGTAAGTCATTGTTTCCAAGAGAAAGGGAGACCGGAGTGTAAAAAAGCGTTGTTTTTGGACGGCAATGAAGAAATGACTGTTTTGCGATTTCTCTTGCTCAGAAAGACTTAGAAAGTTGATAATTGTGGGCAATGTTAGAAATGTCATGAGAAACAAGAATTATGTAAAAGAATTGATGTAAGTCATTGTTTCCAAGAGAAAGGGAGACCGGAGTGTAAAAAAGCGTTGTTTTTGGACGGCAATGAAGAAATGACTATGTTTTGCGATTTCTCCTGCTCAGAAAGACTTAGAAAGTTGATAATTGTGGGCAATGTTAGAAATGTCATGAGAAACAAGAATTATGTAAAAGAATTGATGTAAGTCATTGTTTCCAAGAGAAAGGGAGACAGGAGTGTAAAAAAGCGTTGTTTTTGGACGGCAATGAAGAAATGACTATGTTTTGCGATTTCTCCTGCTCAGAAAGACTTAGAAAGTTGATAATTGTGGGCAATGTTAGAAATGTCATGAGAAACAAGAATTATGTAAAAGAATTGATGTAAGTCATTGTTTCCAAGAGAAAGGGAGACCGGAGTGTAAAAAAGCATTGTTTTTGGACGGCAATGAAGAAATGACTATGTTTTGCGATTTCTCCTGCTCAGAAAGACTTAGAAAGTTGATAATTGTGGGCAATGTTAGAAATGTCATGAGAAACAAGAATTATGTAAAAGAATTGATGTAAGTCATTGTTTCCAAGAGAAAGGGAGACAGGAGTGTAAAAAAGCGTTGTTTTTGGACGGCAATGAAGAAATGACTATGTTTTGACTATGTTTTGCGATTTCTCCTGCTCAGAAAGACTTAGAAAGTTGATAATTGTGGGCAATGTTAGAAATGTCATGAGAAACAAGAATTATGTAAAAGAATTGATGTAAGTCATTGTTTCCAAGAGAAAGGGAGACCGGAGTGTAAAAAAGCGTTGTTTTTGGACGGCAATGAAGAAATGACTGTTTTTCGATTTCTCTTGCTCAGAAAGACTTAGAAAGTTGATAATTGTGGGCAATGTTAGAAATGTCATGAGAAACAAGAATTATGTAAAAGAATTGATGTAAGTCATTGTTTCCAAGAGAAAGGGAGACCGGAGTGTAAAAAAGCGTTGTTTTTTACGGCAATGAAGAAATGACTATGTTTTGCGATTTCTCCTGCTCAGAAAGACTTAGAAAGTTGATAATTGTGGGCAATGTTAGAAATGTCATGAGAAACAAGAATTATGTAAAAGAATTGATGTAAGTCATTGTTTCCAAGAGAAAGGGAGACCGGAGTGTAAAAAAGCGTTGTTTTTGGACGGCAATGAAGAAATGACTATGTTTTGCGATTTCTCCTGCTCAGAAAGACTTAGAAAGTTGATAATTGTGGGCAATGTTAGAAATGTCATGAGAAACAAGAATTATGTAAAAGAATTGATGTAAGTCATTGTTTCCAAGAGAAAGGGAGACCGGAGTGTAAAAAAAGCGTTGTTTTTGGACGGCAATGAAGAAATGACTATGTTTTGCGATTTCTCCTGCTCAGAAAGACTTAGAAAGTTGATAATTGTGGGCAATGTTAGAAATGTCATGAGAAACAAGAATTATGTAAAAGAATTGATGTAAGTCATTGTTTCCAAGAGAAAGGGAGACCGGAGTGTAAAAAAGCGTTGTTTTTGGATGGCAATGAAGAAATAACTATGTTTTGCGATTTCTCCTGCTCAGAAAGACTTAGAAAGTTGATAATTGTGGGCAATGTTAGAAATGTCATGAGAAACAAGAATTATGTAAAAGAATTGATGTAAGTCATTGTTTCCAAGAGAAAGGGAGACCGGAGTGTAAAAAAGCGTTGTTTTTGGACGGCAATGAAGAAATGACTGTTTTGCGATTTCTCTTGCTCAGAAAGACTTAGAAAGTTGATAATTGTGGGCAATGTTAGAAATGTCATGAGAAACAAGAATTATGTAAAAGAATTGATGTAAGTCATTGTTTCCAAGAGAAAGGGAGACCGGAGTGTAAAAAAGCGTTGTTTTTGGACGGCAATGAAGAAATGACTATGTTTTGCGATTTCTCCTGCTCAGAAAGACTTAGAAAGTTGATAATTGTGGGCAATGTTAGAAATGTCATGAGAAACAAGAATTATGTAAAAGAATTGATGTAAGTCATTGTTTCCAAGAGAAAGGGAGACCGGAGTGTAAAAAAGCGTTGTTTTTGGACGGCAATGAAGAAATGACTATGTTTTGCGATTTCTCCTGCTCAGAAAGACTTAGAAAGTTGATAATTGTGGGCAATGTTAGAAATGTCATGAGAAACAAGAATTATGTAAAAGAATTGATGTAAGTCATTGTTTCCAAGAGAAAGGGAGACAGGAGTGTAAAAAAGCGTTGTTTTTGGACGGCAATGAAGAAATGACTATGTTTTGCGATTTCTCCTGCTCAGAAAGACTTAGAAAGTTGATAATTTGGGAAATGTTAGAAATGTCATGAGAAACAAGAATTATGTAAAAGAATTGATGTAAGTCATTGTTTCCAAGAGAAAGGGAGACCGGAGTGTAAAAAAGCGTTGTTTTTGGACGGCAATGAAGAAATGACTATGTTTTGCGATTTCTCCTGCTCAGAAAGACTT
Organism: Mixophyes fleayi; assembly: GCF_038048845.1. Classification (NCBI taxonomy): domain Eukaryota; kingdom Metazoa; phylum Chordata; class Amphibia; order Anura; family Limnodynastidae; genus Mixophyes; species Mixophyes fleayi. The sequence continues at coordinate 25,704 of NW_027446997.1, read as the reverse complement.
AGAAAGTTGATAATTGTGGGCAATGTTAGAAATGTCATGAGAAACAAGAATTATGTAAAAGAATTGATGTAAGTCATTGTTTCCAAGAGAAAGGGAGACAGGAGTGTAAAAAAGCGTTGTTTTTAGACGGCAATGAAGAAATGACTATGTTTTGCGATTTCTCCTGCTCAGAAAGACTTAGAAAGTTGATAATTTAGGAAATGTTAGAAATGTCATGAGAAACAAGAATTATGTAAAAGAATTGATGTAAGTCATTGTTTCCAAGAGAAAGGGAGACCGGAGTGTAAAAAAGCGTTGTTTTTGGACGGCAATGAAGAAATGACTATGTTTTGCGATTTCTCCTGCTCAGAAAGACTTAGAAAGTTGATAATTGTGGGCAATGTAAGAAATGTCATGAGAAACAAGAATTAAGTAAAAGAATTGATGTAAGTCATTGTTTCCAAGAGAAAGGGAGACCGGAGTGTAAAAAAGCGTTGTTTTTGGACGGCAATGAAGAAATGACTGTTTTGCGATTTCTCTTGCTCAGAAAGACTTAGAAAGTTGATAATTGTGGGCAATGTTAGAAATGTCATGAGAAACAAGAATTATGTAAAAGAATTGATGTAAGTCATTGTTTCCAAGAGAAAGGGAGACAGGAGTGTAAAAAAGCGTTGTTTTTGGATGGCAATGAAGAAATGACTGTTTTGCGATTTCTCTTGCTCAGAAAGACTTAGAAAGTTGATAATTGTGGGAAATGTTAGAAATGTCATGAGAAACAAGAATTATGTAAAAGAATTGATGTAAGTCATTGTTTCCAAGAGAAAGGGAGACCGGAGTGTAAAAAAGCGTTGTTTTTGGACGGCAATGAAGAAATTACTGTTTTGCGATTTCTCTTGCTCAGAAAGACTTAGAAAGTTGATAATTGTGGGCAATGTTAGAAATGTCATGAGAAACAAGAATTATGTAAAAGAATTGATGTAAGTCATTGTTTCCAAGAGAAAGGGAGACCGGAGTGTAAAAAAGCGTTGTTTTTGGACGGCAATGAAGAAATGACTATGTTTTGCGATTTCTCCTGCTCAGAAAGACTTAGAAAGTTGATAATTGTGGGCAATGTTAGAAATGTCATGAGAAACAAGAATTATGTAAAAGAATTGATGTAAGTCATTGTTTCCAAGAGAAAGGGAGACCGGAGTGTAAAAAAGCGTTGTTTTTGGACGGCAATGAAGAAATGACTGTTTTGCGATTTCTCTTGCTCAGAAAGACTTAGAAAGTTGATAATTGTGGGCAATGTTAGAAATGTCATGAGAAACAAGAATTATGTAAAAGAATTGATGTAAGTCATTGTTTCCAAGAGAAAGGGAGACCGGAGTGTAAAAAAGCGTTGTTTTTGGACGGCAATGAAGAAATGACTATGTTTTGCGATTTCTCCTGCTCAGAAAGACTTAGAAAGTTGATAATTGTGGGCAATGTTAGAAATGTCATGAGAAACAAGAATTATGTAAAAGAATTGATGTAAGTCATTGTTTCCAAGAGAAAGGGAGACAGGAGTGTAAAAAAGCGTTGTTTTTGGACGGCAATGAAGAAATGACTATGTTTTGCGATTTCTCCTGCTCAGAAAGACTTAGAAAGTTGATAATTGTGGGCAATGTTAGAAATGTCATGAGAAACAAGAATTATGTAAAAGAATTGATGTAAGTCATTGTTTCCAAGAGAAAGGGAGACCGGAGTGTAAAAAAGCGTTGTTTTTGGACGGCAATGAAGAAATGACTGTTTTGCGATTTCTCTTGCTCAGAAAGACTTAGAAAGTTGATAATTGTGGGCAATGTTAGAAATGTCATGAGAAACAAGAATTATGTAAAAGAATTGATGTAAGTCATTGTTTCCAAGAGAAAGGGAGACCGGAGTGTAAAAAAGCGTTGTTTTTGGACGGCAATGAAGAAATGACTATGTTTTGCGATTTCTCCTGCTCAGAAAGACTTAGAAAGTTGATAATTGTGGGCAATGTTAGAAATGTCATGAGAAACAAGAATTATGTAAAAGAATTGATGTAAGTCATTGTTTCCAAGAGAAAGGGAGACCGGAGTGTAAAAAAGCGTTGTTTTTGGACGGCAATGAAGAAATGACTATGTTTTGCGATTTCTCCTGCTCAGAAAGACTTAGAAAGTTGATAATTGTGGGCAATGTTAGAAATGTCATGAGAAACAAGAATTATGTAAAAGAATTGATGTAAGTCATTGTTTCCAAGAGAAAGGGAGACCGGAGTGTAAAAAAGCGTTGTTTTTGGACGGCAATGAAGAAATGACTGTTTTGCCTTTCTCTTGGAAACAATGACTTACATCAATTCTTTTACATAATTCTTGTTTCTCATGACATTTCTAACATTTCCCAAATTATCAACTTTCTAAGTCTTTCTGAGCAGGAGAAATCGCAAAACATAGTCATTTCTTCATTGCCGTCCAAAAACAACGCTTTTTTACACTCCTGTCTCCCTTTCTCTTGGAAACAATGACTTACATCAATTCTTTTACATAATTCTTGTTTCTCATGACATTTCTAACATTGCCCACAATTATCAACTTTCTAAGTCTTTCTGAGCAGGAGAAATCGCAAAACAGTCATTTCTTCATTGGCGTCCAAAAACAACGCTTTTTTACACTCCTGTCTCCCTTTCTCTTGGAAACAATGACTTACATCAATTCTTTTACTTAATTCTTGTTTCTCATGACATTTCTTACATTGCCCACAATTATCAACTTTCTAAGTCTTTCTGAGCAGGAGAAATCGCAAAACATAGTCATTTCTTCATTGCGGTCCAAAAACAACGCTTTTTTACACTCCGGTCTCCCTTTCTCTTGGAAACAATGACTTACATCAATTCTTTTACATAATTCTTGTTTCTCATGACATTTCTAACATTGCCCACAATTATCAACTTTCTAAGTCTTTCTGAGCAAGAGAAATCGCAAAACAGTCATTTCTTCATTGCCGTCCAAAAACAACGCTTTTTTACACTCCGGTCTCCCTTTCTCTTGGAAACAATGACTTACATCAATTCTTTTACATAATTCTTGTTTCTCATGACATTTCTAACATTTCCCACAATTATCAACTTTCTAAGTCTTTCTGAGCAGGAGAAATCGCAAAACATAGTCATTTCTTCATTGCCGTCCAAAAACAACGCTTTTTTACACTCCTGTCTCCCTTTCTCTTGGAAACAATGACTTACATCAATTCTTTTACATAATTCTTGTTTCTCATGACATTTCTAACATTGCCCACAATTATCAACTTTCTAAGTCTTTCTGAGCAGGAGAAATCGCAAAACATAGTCATTTCTTCATTGCCGTCCAAAAACAACGCTTTTTTACACTCCGGTCTCCCTTTCTCTTGGAAACAATGACTTACATCAATTCTTTTACATAATTCTTGTTTCTCATGACATTTCTAACATTGCCCACAATTATCAACTTTCTAAGTCTTTCTGAGCAAGAGAAATCGCAAAACAGTCATTTCTTCATTGCCGTCCAAAAACAACGCTTTTTTACACTCCGGTCTCCCTTTCTCTTGGAAACAATGACTTACATCAATTCTTTTACATAATTCTTGTTTCTCATGACATTTCTAACATTGCCCACAATTATCAACTTTCTAAGTCTTTCTGAGCAGGAGAAATCGCAAAACATAGTCATTTCTTCATTGCCGTCCAAAAACAACCCTTTTTTACACTCCTGTCTCCCTTTCTCTTGGAAACAATGACTTACATCAATTCTTTTACATAATTCTTGTTTCTCATGACATTTCTAACATTGCCCACAATTATCAACTTTCTAAGTCTTTCTGAGCAGGAGAAATCGCAAAACATAGTCATTTCTTCATTGCCGTCCAAAAACAACGCTTTTTTACACTCCTGTCTCCCTTTCTCTTGGAAACAATGACTTACATCAATTCTTTTACATAATTCTTGTTTCTCATGACATTTCTAACATTGCCCACAATTATCAACTTTCTAAGTCTTTCTGAGCAGGAGAAATCGCAAAACATAGTCATTTCTTCATTGCCGTCCAAAAACAACGCTTTTTTACACTCCGGTCTCCCTTTCTCTGGGAAACAATGACTTACATCAATTCTTTTACATAATTCTTGTTTCTCATGACATTTGTAACATTGCCCACAATTATCAACTTTCTAAGTCTTTCTGAGCAAGAGAAATCGCAAAACAGTCATTTCTTCATTGTCGTCCAAAAACAACGCTTTTTTACACTCTGGTCTCCCTTTCTCTTGGAAACAATGACTTACATCAATTCTTTTACATCATTCTTGTTTCTCATGACATTTCTAACATTGCCCACAATTATCAACTTTCTAAGTCTTTCTGAGCAGGAGAAATCGCAAAACATAGTCATTTCTTCATTGCGGTCCAAAAACAACGCTTTTTTACACTCCGGTCTCCCTTTCTCTTGGAAACAATGACTTACATCAATTCTTTTACATAATTCTTGTTTCTCATGACATTTCTAACATTGCCCACAATTATCAACTTTCTAAGTCTTTCTGAGCAAGAGAAATCGCAAAACAGTCATTTCTTCATTGCCGTCCAAAAACAACGCTTTTTTACACTCCGGTCTCCCTTTCTCTTGGAAACAATGACTTACATCAATTCTTTTACATAATTCTTGTTTCTCATGACATTTCTAACATTTCCCACAATTATCAACTTTCTAAGTCTTTCTGAGCAGGAGAAATCGCAAAACATAGTCATTTCTTCATTGCCGTCCAAAAACAACGCTTTTTTACACTCCTGTCTCCCTTTCTCTTGGAAACAATGACTTACATCAATTCTTTTACATAATTCTTGTTTCTCATGACATTTCTAACATTGCCCACAATTATCAACTTTCTAAGTCTTTCTGAGCAGGAGAAATCGCAAAACATAGTCATTTCTTCATTGCCGTCCAAAAACAACGCTTTTTTACACTCCGGTCTCCCTTTCTCTTGGAAACAATGACTTACATCAATTCTTTTACATAATTCTTGTTTCTCATGACATTTCTAACATTGCCCACAATTATCAACTTTCTAAGTCTTTCTGAGCAAGAGAAATCGCAAAACAGTCATTTCTTCATTGCCGTCCAAAAACAACGCTTTTTTACACTCCGGTCTCCCTTTCTCTTGGAAACAATGACTTACATCAATTCTTTTACATAATTCTTGTTTCTCATGACATTTCTAACATTGCCCACAATTATCAACTTTCTAAGTCTTTCTGAGCAGGAGAAATCGCAAAACATAGTCATTTCTTCATTGCCGTCCAAAAACAACGCTTTTTTACACTCCTGTCTCCCTTTCTCTTGGAAACAATGACTTACATCAATTCTTTTACATAATTCTTGTTTCTCATGACATTTCTAACATTGCCCACAATTATCAACTTTCTAAGTCTTTCTGAGCAAGAGAAATCGCAAAACATAGTCATTTCTTCATTGCCGTCCAAAAACAACGCTTTTTTACACTCCTGTCTCCCTTTCTCTTGGAAACAATGACTTACATCAATTCTTTTACATAATTCTTGTTTCTCATGACATTTCTAACATTGCCCACAATTATCAACTTTCTAAGTCTTTCTGAGCAGGAGAAATCGCAAAACATAGTCATTTCTTCATTGCCGTCCAAAAACAACGCTTTTTTACACTCCGGTCTCCCTTTCTCTGGGAAACAATGACTTACATCAATTCTTTTACATAATTCTTGTTTCTCATGACATTTGTAACATTGCCCACAATTATCAACTTTCTAAGTCTTTCTGAGCAAGAGAAATCGCAAAACAGTCATTTCTTCATTGTCGTCCAAAAACAACGCTTTTTTACACTCTGGTCTCCCTTTCTCTTGGAAACAATGACTTACATCAATTCTTTTACATCATTCTTGTTTCTCATGACATTTCTAACATTGCCCACAATTATCAACTTTCTAAGTCTTTCTGAGCAGGAGAAATCGCAAAACATAGTCATTTCTTCATTGCGGTCCAAAAACAACGCTTTTTTACACTCCGGTCTCCCTTTCTCTTGGAAACAATGACTTACATCAATTCTTTTACATAATTCTTGTTTCTCATGACATTTCTAACATTGCCCACAATTATCAACTTTCTAAGTCTTTCTGAGCAAGAGAAATCGCAAAACAGTCATTTCTTCATTGCCGTCCAAAAACAACGCTTTTTTACACTCCGGTCTCCCTTTCTCTTGGAAACAATGACTTACATCAATTCTTTTACATAATTCTTGTTTCTCATGACATTTCTAACATTTCCCACAATTATCAACTTTCTAAGTCTTTCTGAGCAGGAGAAATCGCAAAACATAGTCATTTCTTCATTGCCGTCCAAAAACAACGCTTTTTTACACTCCTGTCTCCCTTTCTCTTGGAAACAATGACTTACATCAATTCTTTTACATAATTCTTGTTTCTCATGACATTTCTAACATTGCCCACAATTATCAACTTTCTAAGTCTTTCTGAGCAGGAGAAATCGCAAAACATAGTCATTTCTTCATTGCCGTCCAAAAACAACGCTTTTTTACACTCCGGTCTCCCTTTCTCTTGGAAACAATGACTTACATCAATTCTTTTACATAATTCTTGTTTCTCATGACATTTCTAACATTGCCCACAATTATCAACTTTCTAAGTCTTTCTGAGCAAGAGAAATCGCAAAACAGTCATTTCTTCATTGCCGTCCAAAAACAACGCTTTTTTACACTCCGGTCTCCCTTTCTCTTGGAAACAATGACTTACATCAATTCTTTTACATAATTCTTGTTTCTCATGACATTTCTAACATTGCCCACAATTATCAACTTTCTAAGTCTTTCTGAGCAGGAGAAATCGCAAAACATAGTCATTTCTTCATTGCCGTCCAAAAACAACGCTTTTTTACACTCCTGTCTCCCTTTCTCTTGGAAACAATGACTTACATCAATTCTTTTACATAATTCTTGTTTCTCATGACATTTCTAACATTGCCCACAATTATCAACTTTCTAAGTCTTTCTGAGCAGGAGAAATCGCAAAACATAGTCATTTCTTCATTGCCGTCCAAAAACAACGCTTTTTTACACTCCTGTCTCCCTTTCTCTTGGAAACAATGACTTACATCAATTCTTTTACATAATTCTTGTTTCTCATGACATTTCTAACATTGCCCACAATTATCAACTTTCTAAGTCTTTCTGAGCAGGAGAAATCGCAAAACATAGTCATTTCTTCATTGCCGTCCAAAAACAACGCTTTTTTACACTCCGGTCTCCCTTTCTCTGGGAAACAATGACTTACATCAATTCTTTTACATAATTCTTGTTTCTCATGACATTTGTAACATTGCCCACAATTATCAACTTTCTAAGTCTTTCTGAGCAAGAGAAATCGCAAAACAGTCATTTCTTCATTGTCGTCCAAAAACAACGCTTTTTTACACTCTGGTCTCCCTTTCTCTTGGAAACAATGACTTACATCAATTCTTTTACATCATTCTTGTTTCTCATGACATTTCTAACATTGCCCACAATTATCAACTTTCTAAGTCTTTCTGAGCAGGAGAAATCGCAAAACATAGTCATTTCTTCATTGCCGTCCAAAAACAACGCTTTTTTACACTCCTGTCTCCCTTTCTCTTGGAAACAATGACTTACATCAATTCTTTTACATAATTCTTGTTTCTCATGACATTTCTAACATTGCCCACAATTATCAACTTTCTAAGTCTTTCTGAGCAGGAGAAATCGCAAAACATAGTCATTTCTTCATTGCCGTCCAAAAACAATGCTTTTTTACACTCCGGTCTCCCTTTCTCTTGGAAACAATGACTTACATCAATTCTTTTACATAATTCTTGTTTCTCATGACATTTCTAACATTGCCCACAATTATCAACTTTCTAAGTCTTTCTGAGCAAGTGAAATCGCAAAACAGTCATTTCTTCATTGTCGTCCAAAAACAACGCTTTTTTACACTCCGGTCTCCCTTTCTCTTGGAAACAATGACTTACATCAATTCTTTTACATAATTCTTGTTTCTCATGACATTTCTAACATTTCCCACAATTATCAACTTTCTAAGTCTTTCTGAGCAGGAGAAATCGCAAAACATAGTCATTTCTTCATTGCCGTCCAAAAACAACGCTTTTTTACACTCCGGTCTCCCTTTCTCTTGGAAACAATGACTTACATCAATTCTTTTACATAATTCTTGTTTCTCATGACATTTCTAACATTGCCCACAATTATCAACTTTCTAAGTCTTTCTGAGCAGGAGAAATCGCAAAACATAGTCATTTCTTCATTGCCGTCCAAAAACAATGCTTTTTTACACTCCGGTCTCCCTTTCTCTTGGAAACAATGACTTACATCAATTCTTTTACATAATTCTTGTTTCTCATGACATTTCTAACATTGCCCACAATTATCAACTTTCTAAGTCTTTCTGAGCAAGTGAAATCGCAAAACAGTCATTTCTTCATTGTCGTCCAAAAACAACGCTTTTTTACACTCCGGTCTCCCTTTCTCTTGGAAACAATGACTTACATCAATTCTTTTACATAATTCTTGTTTCTCATGACATTTCTAACATTTCCCACAATTATCAACTTTCTAAGTCTTTCTGAGCAGGAGAAATCGCAAAACATAGTCATTTCTTCATTGCCGTCCAAAAACAACGCTTTTTTACACTCCGGTCTCCCTTTCTCTTGAAAACAATGACTTACATCAATTCTTTTACATAATTCTTGTTTCTCATGACATTTCTAACATTGCCCACAATTATCAACTTTCTAAGTCTTTCTGAGCAGGAGAAATCGCAAAACATAGTCATTTCTTCATTGCCGTCCAAAAACAATGCTTTTTTACACTCCGGTCTCCCTTTCTCTTGGAAACAATGACTTACATCAATTCTTTTACATAATTCTTGTTTCTCATGACATTTCTAACATTGCCCACAATTATCAACTTTCTAAGTCTTTCTGAGCAAGTGAAATCGCAAAACAGTCATTTCTTCATTGTCGTCCAAAAACAACGCTTTTTTACACTCCGGTCTCCCTTTCTCTTGGAAACAATGACTTACATCAATTCTTTTACATAATTCTTGTTTCTCATGACATTTCTAACATTTCCCACAATTATCAACTTTCTAAGTCTTTCTGAGCAGGAGAAATCGCAAAACATAGTCATTTCTTCATTGCCGTCCAAAAACAACGCTTTTTTACACTCCGGTCTCCCTTTCTCTTGAAAACAATGACTTACATCAATTCTTTTACATAATTCTTGTTTCTCATGACATTTCTAACATTTCCCAAATTATCAACTTTCTAAGTCTTTCTGAGCAGGAGAAATCGCAAAACATAGTCATTTCTTCATTGCCGTCCAAAAACAACGCTTTTTTACACTCCTGTCTCCCTTTCTCTTGGAAACAATGACTTACATCAATTCTTTTACATAATTCTTGTTTCTCATGACATTTCTAACATTGCCCACAATTATCAACTTTCTAAGTCTTTCTGAGCAAGAGAAATCGCAAAACAGTCATTTCTTCATTGCCGTCCAAAAACAACGCTTTTTTACACTCCGGTCTCCCTTTCTCTTGGAAACAATGACTTACATCAATTCTTTTACATAATTCTTGTTTCTCATGACATTTCTAACATTTCCCACAATTATCAACTTTCTAAGTCTTTCTGAGCAGGAGAAATCGCAAAACATAGTCATTTTTTCATTGCCGTCCAAAAACAACGCTTTTTTACACTCCTGTCTCCCTTTCTCTTGGAAACAATGACTTACATCAATTCTTTTACATAATTCTTGTTTCTCATGACATTTCTAACATTGCCCACAATTATCAACTTTCTAACTCTTTCTGAGCAGGAGAAATCGCAAAACATAGTCATTTCTTCATTGCCGTCCAAAAACAACGCTTTTTTACACTCCGGTCTCCCTTTCTCTTGGAAACAATGACTTACATCAATTCTTTTACATAATTCTTGTTTCTCATGACATTTCTAACATTGCCCACAATTATCAACTTTCTAAGTCTTTCTGAGCAAGAGAAATCGCAAAACAGTCATTTCTTCATTGCCGTCCAAAAACAACGCTTTTTTACACTCCGGTCTCCCTTTCTCTTGGAAACAATGACTTACATCAATTCTTTTACATAATTCTTGTTTCTCATGACATTTCTAACATTGCCCACAATTATCAACTTTCTAAGTCTTTCTGAGCAGGAGAAATCGCAAAACATAGTCATTTCTTCATTGCCGTCCAAAAACAACGCTTTTTTACACTCCTGTCTCCCTTTCTCTTGGAAACAATGACTTACATCAATTCTTTTACATAATTCTTGTTTCTCATGACATTTCTAACATTGCCCACAATTATCAACTTTCTAAGTCTTTCTGAGCAGGAGAAATCGCAAAACATAGTCATTTCTTCATTGCCGTCCAAAAACAACGCTTTTTTACACTCCGGTCTCCCTTTCTCTTGGAAACAATGACTTACATCAATTCTTTTACATAATTCTTGTTTCTCATGACATTTCTAACATTGCCCACAATTATCAACTTTCTAAGTCTTTCTGAGCAGGAGAAATCGCAAAACATAGTCATTTCTTCATTGCCGTCCAAAAACAACGCTTTTTTACACTCCTGTCTCCCTTTCTCTTGGAAACAATGACTTACATCAATTCTTTTACATAATTCTTGTTTCTCATGACATTTCTAACATTGCCCACAATTATCAACTTTCTAAGTCTTTCTGAGCAGGAGAAATCGCAAAACATAGTCATTTCTTCATTGCCGTCCAAAAACAACGCTTTTTTACACTCCTGTCTCCCTTTCTCTTGGAAACAATGACTTACATCAATTCTTTTACATAATTCTTGTTTCTCATGACATTTCTAACATTGCCCACAATTATCAACTTTCTAAGTCTTTCTGAGCAGGAGAAATCGCAAAACATAGTCATTTCTTCATTGCCGTCCAAAAACAACGCTTTTTTACACTCCGGTCTCCCTTTCTCTGGGAAACAATGACTTACATCAATTCTTTTACATAATTCTTGTTTTCTCATGACATTTGTAACATTGCCCACAATTATCAACTTTCTAAGTCTTTCTGAGCAAGAGAAATCGCAAAACAGTCATTCAAGAGAAAGGGAGACCAGAGTGTAAAAAAGCGTTGTTTTTGACGACAATGAAGAAATGACTGTTTTGCGATTTCTCTTGCTCAGAAAGACTTAGAAAGTTGATAATTGTGGGCAATGTTACAAATGTCATGAGAAACAAGAATTATGTAAAAGAATTGATGTAAGTCATTGTTTCCCAGAGAAAGGGAGACCGGAGTGTAAAAAAGCGTTGTTTTGGACGGCAATGAAGAAATGACTATGTTTTGCGATTTCTCCTGCTCAGAAAGACTTAGAAAGTTGATAATTGTGGGCAATGTTAGAAATGTCATGAGAAACAAGAATTATGTAAAAGAATTGATGTAAGTCATTGTTTCCAAGAGAAAGGGAGACAGGAGTGTAAAAAAGCGTTGTTTTTGGACGGCAATGAAGAAATGACTATGTTTTGCGATTTCTCCTGCTCAGAAAGACTTAGAAAGTTGATAATTGTGGGCAATGTTAGAAATGTCATGAGAAACAAGAATTATGTAAAAGAATTGATGTAAGTCATTGTTTCCAAGAGAAAGGAGACAGGAGTGTAAAAAAGCGTTGTTTTTGGACGGCAATGAAGAAATGACTATGTTTTGCGATTTCTCCTGCTCAGAAAGACTTAGAAAGTTGATAATTGTGGGCAATGTTAGAAATGTCATGAGAAACAAGAATTATGTAAAAGAATTGATGTAAGTCATTGTTTCCAAGAGAAAGGGAGACCGGAGTGTAAAAAAGCGTTGTTTTTGGACGGCAATGAAGAAATGACTATGTTTTGCGATTTCTCCTGCTCAGAAAGACTTAGAAAGTTGATAATTGTGGGCAATGTTAGAAATGTCATGAGAAACAAGAATTATGTAAAAGAATTGATGTAAGTCATTGTTTCCAAGAGAAAGGGAGACAGGAGTGTAAAAAAGCGTTGTTATTGGACGGCAATGAAGAAATGACTATGTTTTGCGATTTCTCCTGCTCAGAAAGACTTAGAAAGTTGATAATTGTGGGCAATGTTAGAAATGTCATGAGAAACAAGAATTATGTAAAAGAATTGATGTAAGTCATTGTTTCCAAGAGAAAGGGAGACCGGAGTGTAAAAAAGCGTTGTTTTTGGACGGCAATGAAGAAATGACTGTTTTGCGATTTCTCTTGCTCAGAAAGACTTAGAAAGTTGATAATTGTGGGCAATGTTAGAAATGTCATGAGAAACAAGAATTATGTAAAAGAATTGATGTAAGTCATTGTTTCCAAGAGAAAGGGAGACCGGAGTGTAAAAAAGCGTTGTTTTTGGACGGCAATGAAGAAATGACTATGTTTTGCGATTTCTCCTGCTCAGAAAGAGTTAGAAAGTTGATAATTGTGGGCAATGTTAGAAATGTCATGAGAAACAAGAATTATGTAAAAGAATTGATTGTAAGTCATTGTTTCCAAGAGAAAGGGAGACAGGAGTGTAAAAAAGCGTTGTTTTTGGACGGCAATGAAAAAATGACTATGTTTTGCGATTTCTCCTGCTCAGAAAGACTTAGAAAGTTGATAATTGTGGGAAATGTTAGAAATGTCATGAGAAACAAGAATTATGTAAAAGAATTGATGTAAGTCATTGTTTCCAAGAGAAAGGGAGACCGGAGTGTAAAAAAGCGTTGTTTTTGGACGGCAATGAAGAAATGACTGTTTTGCGATTTCTCTTGCTCAGAAAGACTTAGAAAGTTGATAATTGTGGGCAATGTTAGAAATGTCATGAGAAACAAGAATTATGTAAAAGAATTGATGTAAGTCATTGTTTCCAAGAGAAAGGGAGACAGGAGTGTAAAAAAGCGTTGTTTTTGGACGGCAATGAAGAAATGACTATGTTTTGCGATTTCTCCTGCTCAGAAAGACTTAGAAAGTTGATAATTTGGGAAATGTTAGAAATGTCATGAGAAACAAGAATTATGTAAAAGAATTGATGTAAGTCATTGTTTTCAAGAGAAAGGAGACCGGAGTGTAAAAAAGCGTTGTTTTTGGACGGCAATGAAGAAATGACTATGTTTTGCGATTTCTCCTGCTCAGAAAGACTTAGAAAGTTGATAATTGTGGGAAATGTTAGAAATGTCATGAGAAACAAGAATTATGTAAAAGAATTGATGTAAGTCATTGTTTCAAGAGAAAGGGAGACCGGAGTGTAAAAAAGCGTTTGTTTTTGGACGACAATGAAGAAATGACTGTTTTGCGATTTCACTTGCTCAGAAAGACTTAGAAAGTTGATAATTGTGGGCAATGTTAGAAATGTCATGAGAAACAAGAATTATGTAAAAGAATTGATGTAAGTCATTGTTTCCAAGAGAAAGGGAGACCGGAGTGTAAAAAAGCATTGTTTTTGGACGGCAATGAAGAAATGACTATGTTTTGCGATTTCTCCTGCTCAGAAAGACTTAGAAAGTTGATAATTGTGGGCAATGTTAGAAATGTCATGAGAAACAAGAATTATGTAAAAGAATTGATGTAAGTCATTGTTTTCAAGAGAAAGGGAGACCGGAGTGTAAAAAGCGTTGTTTTTGGACGGCAATGAAGAAATGACTATGTTTTGCGATTTCTCCTGCTCAGAAAGACTTAGAAAGTTGATAATTGTGGGAAATGTTAGAAATGTCATGAGAAACAAGAATTATGTAAAAGAATTGATGTAAGTCATTGTTTCCAAGAGAAAGGGAGACCGGAGTGTAAAAAAGCGTTGTTTTTGGACGACAATGAAGAAATGACTGTTTTGCGATTTCACTTGCTCAGAAAGACTTAGAAAGTTGATAATTGTGGGCAATGTTAGAAATGTCATGAGAAACAAGAATTATGTAAAAGAATTGATGTAAGTCATTGTTTCCAAGAGAAAGGGAGACCGGAGTGTAAAAAAGCATTGTTTTTGGACGGCAATGAAGAAATGACTATGTTTTGCGATTTCTCCTGCTCAGAAAGACTTAGAAAGTTGATAATTGTGGGCAATGTTAGAAATGTCATGAGAAACAAGAATTATGTAAAAGAATTGATGTAAGTCATTGTTTCCAAGAGAAAGGGAGACCGGAGTGTAAAAAAGCGTTGTTTTTGGACGGCAATGAAGAAATGACTATGTTTTGCGATTTCTCCTGCTCAGAAAGACTTAGAAAGTTGATAATTGTGGGAAATGTTAGAAATGTCATGAGAAACAAGAATTATGTAAAAGAATTGATGTAAGTCATTGTTTCCAAGAGAAAGGGAGACCGGAGTGTAAAAAAGCCGTTGTTTTTGGACGACAATGAAGAAATGACTGTTTTGCGATTTCACTTGCTCAGAAAGACTTAGAAAGTTGATAATTGTGGGCAATGTTAGAAATGTCATGAGAAACAAGAATTATGTAAAAGAATTGATGTAAGTCATTGTTTCCAAGAGAAAGGGAGACCGGAGTGTAAAAAAGCATTGTTTTTGGACGGCAATGAAGAAATGACTATGTTTTGCGATTTCTCCTGCTCAGAAAGACTTAGAAAGTTGATAATTGTGGGCAATGTTAGAAATGTCATGAGAAACAAGAATTATGTAAAAGAATTGATGTAAGTCATTGTTTCCAAGAGAAAGGGAGACAGGAGTGTAAAAAAGCGTTGTTTTTGGACGGCAATGAAGAAATGACTATGTTTTGCGATTTCTCCTGCTCAGAAAGACTTAGAAAGTTGATAATTGTGGGCAATGTTAGAAATGTCATGAGAAACAAGAATGATGTAAAAGAATTGATGTAAGTCATTGTTTCCAAGAGAAAGGGAGACCAGAGTGTAAAAAAGCTGTTGTTTTTGGACGACAATGAAGAAATGACTGTTTGCGATTTCTCTTGCTCCAGAAAGACTTAGAAAGTTGATAATTGTGGGCAATGTTACAAATGTCATGAGAAACAAGAATTATGTAAAAGAATTGATGTAAGTCATTGTTTCCCAGAGAAAGGGAGACCGGAGTGTAAAAAAGCGTTGTTTTTGGACGGCAATGAAGAAATGACTATGTTTTGCGATTTCTCCTGCTCAGAAAGACTTAGAAAGTTGATAATTGTGGGCAATGTTAGAAATGTCATGAGAAACAAGAATTATGTAAAAGAATTGATGTAAGTCATTGTTTCCAAGAGAAAGGGAGACAGGAGTGTAAAAAAGCGTTGTTTTTGGACGGCAATGAAGAAATGACTATGTTTTGCGATTCTCCTCCTGCTCAGAAAGACTTAGAAAGTTGATAATTGTGGGCAATGTTAGAAATGTCATGAGAAACAAGAATTATGTAAAAGAATTGATGTAAGTCATTGTTTCCAAGAGAAAGGGAGACAGGAGTGTAAAAAAGCGTTGTTTTTGGACGGCAATGAAGAAATGACTATGTTTTGCGATTTCTCCTGCTCAGAAAGACTTAGAAAGTTGATAATTGTGGGCAATGTTAGAAATGTCATGAGAAACAAGAATTATGTAAAAGAATTGATGTAAGTCATTGTTTCCAAGAGAAAGGGAGACCGGAGTGTAAAAAAGCGTTGTTTTTGGACGGCAATGAAGAAATGACTGTTTTGCGATTTCTCTTGCTCAGAAAGACTTAGAAAGTTGATAATTGTGGGCAATGTTAGAAATGTCATGAGAAACAAGAATTATGTAAAAGAATTGATGTAAGTCATTGTTTCCAAGAGAAAGGGAGACCGGAGTGTAAAAAAGCGTTGTTTTTGGACGGCAATGAAGAAATGACTATGTTTTGCGATTTCTCCTGCTCAGAAAGACTTAGAAAGTTGATAATTGTGGGCAATGTTAGAAATGTCATGAGAAACAAGAATTATGTAAAAGAATTGATGTAAGTCATTGTTTCCAAGAGAAAGGGAGACAGGAGTGTAAAAAAGCGTTGTTTTTGGACGGCAATGAAGAAATGACTATGTTTTGCGATTTCTCCTGCTCAGAAAGACTTAGAAAGTTGATAATTGTGGGAAATGTTAGAAATGTCATGAGAAACAAGAATTATGTAAAAGAATTGATGTAAGTCATTGTTTTCCAAGAGAAAGGGAGACCGGAGTGTAAAAAAGCGTTGTTTTGGACGGCAATGAAGAAATGACTGTTTTGCGATTTCTCTTGCTCAGAAAGACTTAGAAAGTTGATAATTGTGGGCAATGTTAGAAATGTCATGAGAAACAAGAATTATGTAAAAGAATTGATGTAAGTCATTGTTTCCAAGAGAAAGGGAGACCGGAGTGTAAAAAAGCGTTGTTTTTGGACCGCAATGAAGAAATGACTATGTTTGCGATTTCTCCTGCTCAGAAAGACTTAGAAAGTTGATAATTGTGGGCAATGTTAGAAATGTCATGAGAAACAAGAATGATGTAAAAGAATTGATGTAAGTCATTGTTTCAAGAGAAAGGGAGACCAGAGTGTAAAAAAGCGTTGTTTTTGGACGACAATGAAGAAATGACTGTTTTGCGATTTCTCTTGCTCAGAAAGACTTAGAAAGTTGATAATTGTGGGCAATGTTACAAATGTCATGAGAAACAAGAATTATGTAAAAGAATTGATGTAAGTCATTGTTTCCCAGAGAAAGGGAGACCGGAGTGTAAAAAAGCGTTGTTTTTGGACGGCAATGAAGAAATGACTATGTTTTGCGATTTCTCCTGCTCAGAAAGACTTAGAAAGTTGATAATTGTGGGCAATGTTAGAAATGTCATGAGAAACAAGAATTATGTAAAAGAATTGATGTAAGTCATTGTTTCCAAGAGAAAGGGAGACAGGAGTGTAAAAAAGCGTTGTTTTTGGACGGCAATGAAGAAATGACTATGTTTTGCGATTTCTCTTGCTCAGAAAGACTTAGAAAGTTGATACATGTGGGCAATGTTAGAAATGTCATGAGAAACAAGAATTATGTAAAAGAATTGATGTAAGTCATTGTTTCCAAGAGAAAGGGAGACAGGAGTGTAAAAAAGCGTTGTTTTTGGACGGCAATGAAGAAATGACTATGTTTTGCGATTTCTCCCTGCTCAGAAAGACTTAGAAAGTTGATAATTGTGGGCAATGTTAGAAATGTCATGAGAAACAAGAATTATGTAAAAGAATTGATGTAAGTCATTGTTTCCAAGAGAAAGGGAGACCGGAGTGTAAAAAAGCGTTGTTTTTGGACGGCAATGAAGAAATGACTGTTTTGCGATTTCTCTTGCTCAGAAAGACTTAGAAAGTTGATAATTGTGGGCAATGTTAGAAATGTCATGAGAAACAAGAATTATGTAAAAGAATTGATGTAAGTCATTGTTTCCAAGAGAAAGGGAGACCGGAGTGTAAAAAAGCGTTGTTTTTGGACGGCAATGAAGAAATGACTATGTTTTGCGATTTCTCCTGCTCAGAAAGACTTAGAAAGTTGATAATTGTGGGCAATGTTAGAAAATGTCATGAGAAACAAGAATTATGTAAAAGAATTGATGTAAGTCATTGTTTCCAAGAGAAAGGGAGACAGGAGTGTAAAAAAGCGTTGTTTTTGGACGGCAATGAAGAAATGACTATGTTTTGCGATTTCTCCTGCTCAGAAAGACTTAGAAAGTTGATAATTGTGGGAAATGTTAGAAATGTCATGAGAAACAAGAATTATGTAAAAGAATTGATGTAAGTCATTGTTTCAAGAGAAAGGGAGACCGGAGTGTAAAAAAGCGTTGTTTTTGGACGGCAATGAAGAAATGACTGTTTTGCGATTTCTCTTGCTCAGAAAGACTTAGAAAGTTGATAATTGTGGGCAATGTTAGAAATGTCATGAGAAACAAGAATTATGTAAAAGAATTGATGTAAGTCATCTGTTTCCAAGAGAAAGGGAGACCGGAGTGTAAAAAAGCGTTGTTTTTGGACCGCAATGAAGAAATGACTATGTTTTGCGATTTCTCCTGCTCAGAAAGACTTAGAAAGTTGATAATTGTGGGCAATGTTAGAAATGTCATGAGAAACAAGAATGATGTAAAAGAATTGATGTAAGTCATTGTTTCCAAGAGAAAGGGAGACCAGAGTGTAAAAAAGCGTTGTTTTTGGACGACAATGAAGAAATGACTGTTTTGCGATTTCTCTTGCTCAGAAAGACCCTCTATAGAAAGTTGATAATTGTGGGCAATGTTACAAATGTCATGAGAAACAAGAATTATGTAAAAGAATTGATGTAAGTCATTGTTTCCCAGAGAAAGGGAGACCGGAGTGTAAAAAAGCGTTGTTTTTGGACGGCAATGAAGAAATGACTATGTTTTGCGATTTCTCCTGCTCAGAAAGACTTAGAAAGTTGATAATTGTGGGCAATGTTAGAAATGTCATGAGAAACAAGAATTATGTAAAAGAATTGATGTAAGTCATTGTTTCCAAGAGAAAGGGAGACAGGAGTGTAAAAAAAGCGTTGTTTTTGGACGGCAATGAAGAAATGACTATGTTTTGCGATTTCTCCTGCTCAGAAAGACTTAGAAAGTTGATAATTGTGGGCAATGTTAGAAATGTCATGAGAAACAAGAATTATGTAAAAGAATTGATGTAAGTCATTGTTTCCAAGAGAAAGGGAGACAGGAGTGTAAAAAAGGGTTGTTTTTGGACGGCAATGAAGAAATGACTATGTTTTGCGATTTCTCCTGCTCAGAAAGACTTAGAAAGTTGATAATTGTGGGCAATGTTAGAAATGTCATGAGAAACAAGAATTATGTAAAAGAATTGAGTAAGTCATTGTTTCCAAGAGAAAGGGAGACCGGAGTGTAAAAAAGCGTTGTTTTTGGACGGCAATGAAGAAATGACTGTTTTGCGATTTCTCTTGCTCAGAAAGACTTAGAAAGTTGATAATTGTGGGCAATGTTAGAAATGTCATGAGAAACAAGAATTATGTAAAAGAATTGATGTAAGTCATTGTTTCCAAGAGAAAGGGAGACGGAGTGTAAAAAAGCGTTGTTTTTGGACGGCAATGAAGAAATGACTATGTTTTGCGATTTCTCCTGCTCAGAAAGACTTAGAAAGTTGATAATTGTGGGCAATGTTAGAAATGTCATGAGAAACAAGAATTATGTAAAAGAATTGATGTAAGTCATTGTTTCCAAGAGAAAGGGAGACAGGAGTGTAAAAAAGCGTTGTTTTTGGACGGCAATGAAGAAATGACTATGTTTTGCGATTTCTCCTGCTCAGAAAGACTTAGAAAGTTGATAATTGTGGGAAATGTTAGAAATGTCATGAGAAACAAGAATTATGTAAAGAATTGATGTAAGTCATTGTTTCCAAGAGAAAGGGAGACCGGAGTGTAAAAAAGCGTTGTTTTTGGACGGCAATGAAGAAATGACTGTTTTGCGATTTCTCTTGCTCAGAAAGACTTAGAAAGTTGATAATTGTGGGCAATGTTAGAAATGTCATGAGAAACAAGAATTATGTAAAAGAATTGATGTAAGTCATTGTTTCCAAGAGAAAGGGAGACCGGAGTGTAAAAAAGCGTTGTTTTTGGACCGCAATGAAGAAATGACTATGTTTTGCGATTTCTCCTGCTCAGAAAGACTTAGAAAGTTGATAATTGTGGGCAATGTAAGAAATGTCATGAGAAACAAGAATTAAGTAAAAGAATTGATGTAAGTCATTGTTTCCAAGAGAAAGGGAGACAGGAGTGTAAAAAGCGTTGTTTTTGGACGCCAATGAAGAAATGACTGTTTTGCGATTTCTCCTGCTCAGAAAGACTTAGAAAGTTGATAATTGTTGGGCAATGTTAGAAATGTCATGAGAAACAAGAATTATGTAAAAGAATTGATGTAAGTCATTGTTTCCAAGAGAAAGGGAGACAGGAGTGTAAAAAAGCGTTGTTTTTGGACGGCAATGAAGAAATGACTATGTTTTGCGATTTCTCCTGCTCAGAAAGACTTAGAAAGTTGATAATTGGGAAATGTTAGAAATGTCATGAGAAACAAGAATTATGTAAAAGAATTGATGTAAGTCATTGTTTCCAAGAGAAAGGCAAAACAGTCATTTCTTCATTGCCGTCCAAAAACAACGCTTTTTTACACTCCGGTCTCCCTTTCTCTTGGAAACAATGACTTACATCAATTCTTTTACATAATTCTTGTTTCTCATGACATTTCTAACATTGCCCACAATTATCAACTTTCTAAGTCTTTCTGAGCAGGAGAAATCGCACAAACATAGTCATTTCTTCATTGCCGTCCAAAAACAACGCTTTTTTACACTCCGGTCTCCCTTTCTCTTGGAAACAATGACTTACATCAATTCTTTTACATAATTCTTGTTTCTCATGACATTTCTAACATTGCCCACAATTATCAACTTTCTAAGTCTTTCTGAGCAGGAGAAATCGCAAAACATAGTCATTTCTTCATTGCCGTCCAAAAACAACGCTTTTTTACACTCCGGTCTCCCTTTCTCTTGGAAACAATGACTTACATCAATTCTTTTACATAATTCTTGTTTCTCATGACATTTCTAACATTGCCCACAATTATCAACTTTCTAAGTCTTTCTGAGCAAGAGAAATCGCCAAAACAGTCATTTCTTCATTGCCGTCCAAAAACAACGCTTTTTTACACTCCGGTCTCCCCTTTCTCTTGGAAACAATGACTTACATCAATTCTTTTACATAATTCTCTGTTTCTCATGACATTTCTAACATTGCCCACAATTATCAACTTTCTAAGTCTTTCTGAGCAGGAGAAATCGCAAAACATAGTCATTTCTTCATTGCCGTCCAAAAACAACGCTTTTTTACACTCCTGTCTCCCTTTCTCTTGGAAACAATGACTTACATCAATTCTTTTACATAATTCTTGTTTCTCATGACATTTCTAACATTGCCCACAATTATCAACTTTCTAAGTCTTTCTGAGCAGGAGAAATCGCAAAACATAGTCATTTCTTCATTGCCGTCCAAAAACAACGCTTTTTTACACTCCGGTCTCCCTTTCTCTTGGAAACAATGACTTACATCAATTCTTTTACATAATTCTTGTTTCTCATGACATTTCTAACATTGCCCACAATTATCAACTTTCTAAGTCTTTCTGAGCAAGAGAAATCGCAAAACAGTCATTTCTTCATTGCCGTCCAAAAACAACGCTTTTTTACACTCCGGTCTCCCTTTCTCTTGGAAACAATGACTTACATCAATTCTTTTACATAATTCTTGTTTCTCATGACATTTCTAACATTGCCCACAATTATCAACTTTCTAAGTCTTTCTGAGCAGGAGAAATCGCCAAAACATAGTCATTTCTTCATTGCCGTCCCAAAAACAACGCTTTTTTACACTCCGGTCTCCCTTTCTCTTGGAAACAATGACTTACATCAATTCTTTTACATAATTCTTGTTTCTCATGACATTTCTAACATTGCCCACAATTATCAACTTTCTAAGTCTCTTCTGAGCAAGAGAAATCGCCAAAACAGTAATTTCTTCATTGCCGTCCAAAAACAACGCTTTTTTACACTCCGGTCTCCCTTTCTCTTGGAAACAATGACTTACATCAATTCTTTTACATAATTCTTGTTTCTCATGACATTTCTAACATTTCCCACAATTATCAACTTTCTAAGTCTTTCTGAGCAAGAGAAATCGCAAAACAGTCATTTCTTCATTGCCATCCAAAAACAACGCTTTTTACACTCCTGTCTCCCTTTCTCTTGGAAACAATGACTTACATCAATTCTTTTACATAATTCTTGTTTCTCATGACATTTCTAACATTGCCCACAATTATCAACTTTCTAAGTCTTTCTGAGCAAGAGAAATCGCAAAACAGTCATTTCTTCATTGCCGTCCAAAAACAACGCTTTTTTTACACTCCGGTCTCCCTTTCTCTTGGAAACAATGACTTACATCAATTCTTTTACTTAATTCTTGTTTCTCATGACATTTCTTACATTGCCCACAATTATCAACTTTCTAAGTCTTTCTGAGCAGGAGAAATCGCAAAACATAGTCATTTCTTCATTGCCGTCCAAAAACAACGCTTTTTTACACTCCGGTCTCCCTTTCTCTTGGAAACAATGACTTACATCAATTCTTTTACATAATTCTTGTTTCTCATGACATTTCTAACATTTCCTAAATTATCAACTTTCTAAGTCTTTCTGAGCAGGAGAAATCGCAAAACATAGTCATTTCTTCATTGCCGTCTAAAACAACGCTTTTTTTACACTCCTGTCTCCCCTTTCTCTTGGAAACAATGACTTACATCAATTCTTTTACATAATTCTTGTTTCTCATGACATTTCTAACATTGCCCACAATTATCAACTTTCTAAGTCTTTCTGAGCAGGAGAAATCGCAAAACATAGTCATTTCTTCATTGCCGTCCAAAAACAACGCTTTTTTACACTCCGGTCTCCCTTTCTCTTGGAAACAATGACCTTACATCAATTCTTTTACATAATTCTTGTTTCTCATGACATTTCTAACATTTCCCAAATTATCAACTTTCTAAGTCTTTCTGAGCAGGAGAAATCGCAAAACATAGTCATTTCTTCATTGCCGTCCAAAAACAACGCTTTTTTACACTCCTGTCTCCCTTTCTCTTGGAAACAATGACTTACATCAATTCTTTTACATAATTCTTGTTTCTCATGACATTTCTAACATTGCCCCACAAATTATCAACTTTCTAAGTCTTTCTGAGCAGGAGAAATCGCAAAACATAGTCATTTCTTCATTGCCGTCCAAAAACAACGCTTTTTTACACTCCGGTCTCCCTTTCTCTTGGAAACAATGACTTACATCAATTCTTTTACATAATTCTTGTTCTCATGACATTTCTAACATTGCCCACAATTATCAACTTTCTAAGTCTTTCTGAGCAGGAGAAATCGCAAAACATAGTCATTTCTTCATTGCCGTCCAAAAACAACGCTTTTTTACACTCCGGTCTCCCTTTCTCTTGGAAACAATGACTTACATCAATTCTTTTACATAATTCTTGTTTCTCATGACATTTCTAACATTGCCCACAATTATCAACTTTCTAAGTCTTTCTGAGCAAGAGAAATCGCAAAACAGTCATTTCTTCATTGCCGTCCAAAAAACAACGCTTTTTTACACTCCGGTCTCCCTTTCTCTTGGAAACAATGACTTACATCAATTCTTTTACATAATTCTTGTTTCTCATGACATTTCTAACATTGCCCACAATTATCAACTTTCTAAGTCTTTCTGAGCAGGAGAAATCGCAAAACATAGTTATTTCTTCATTGCCATCCAAAAACAACGCTTTTTTACACTCCGGTCCTCCCTTTCTCTTGGAAACAATGACCTTACATCAATTCTTTTACATAATTCTTGTTTCTATGACATTTCTAACATTGCCCACAATTATCAACTTTCTAAGTCTTTCTGAGCAGGAGAAATCGCAAAACATAGTCATTTCTTCATTGCCGTCCAAAAACAACGCTTTTTTTTACACTCCGGTCTCCCTTTCTCTTGGAAACAATGACTTACATCAATTCTTTTACATAATTCTTGTTTCTCATGACATTTCTAACATTGCCCACAATTATCAACTTTCTAAGTCTTTCTGAGCAGGAGAAATCGCAAAAACATAGTCATTTCTTCATTGCCGTCCAAAAACAACGCTTTTTTACACTCCGGTCTCCCTTTCTCTTGGAAACAATGACTTACATCAATTCTTTTACATAATTCTTGTTTCTCATGACATTTCTAACATTGCCCACAATTATCAACTTTCTAAGTCTTTCTGAGCAGGAGAAATCGCAAAACATAGTCATTTCTTCATTGCCGTAAAAAACAACGCTTTTTTACACTCCGGTCTCCCTTTCTCTTGGAAACAATGACTTACATCAATTCTTTTACATAATTCTTGTTTCTCATGACATTTCTAACATTGCCCACAATTATCAACTTTCTAAGTCTTTCTGAGCAAGAGAAAATCGAAAAACAGTCATTTCTTCATTGCCGTCCCAAAAACAACGCTTTTTTACACTCCGGTCTCCCTTTCTCTTGGAAACAATGACTTACATCAATTCTTTTACATAATTCTTGTTTCTCATGACATTTCTAACATTGCCCACAATTATCAACTTTCTAAGTCTTTCTGAGCAGGAGAAATCGCAAACAACAACATAGTCAATTTCTTCATTGCCGTCCAAAAACAACGCTTTTTTACACACTCTGTCTCCCTTTCTCTTGGAAACAATGACTTACATCAATTCTTTTACATAATTCTTGTTTCTCATGACATTTCTAACATTGCCCACAATTATCAACTTTCTAAGTCTTTCTGAGCAGGAGAAATCGCAAAACATAGTCATTTCTTCATTGCCGTCCAAAAACAACGCTTTTTTACACTCCGGTCTCCCCTTTCTCTTGGAAACAATGACTTACATCAATTCTTTTACATAATTCTTGTTTCTCATGACATTTCTAACATTGCCCACAATTATCAACTTTCTAAGTCTTTCTGAGCAGGAGAAATCGCAAAACATAGTCATTTCTTCATTGCCGTCCAAAAACAACGCTTTTTTACACTCCGGTCTCCCTTTCTCTTGGAAACAATGACTTACATCAATTCTTTTACATAATTCTTGTTTCTCATGACATTTCTAACATTGCCCACAATTATCAACTTTCTAAGTCTTTCTGAGCAAGAGAAATCGCCAAAACAGTCATTTCTTCATTGCCGTCCAAAAACAACGCTTTTTTACACTCCGGTCTCCCTTTCTCTTGGAAACAATGACTTACATCAATTCTTTTACATAATTCTTGTTTCTCATGACATTTCTAACATTGCCCACAATTATCAACTTTCTAAGTCTTTCTGAGCAGGAGAAATCGCAAAACAAGTCATTTCTTCATTGCCGTCCAAAAACAACGCTTTTTTACACTCCGGTCCTCCCTTTCTCTTGGAACAATGACTTACATCAATCTCTTTTACATAATTCTTGTTTCTCATGACATTTCTAACATTGCCCACAATTATCAACTTTCTAAGTCTTTCTGAGCAGGAGAAATCTTCAAAACATAGTCATTTCTTCATTGCCGTCCAAAAACACGCTTTTTTACACTCGGTCTCCCTTTCTCTTGGAAACAATGACTTACATCAATTCTTTTACATAATTCTTGTTTCTCATGACATTTCTAACATTGCCCACAATTATCAACTTTCTAAGTCTTTCTGAGCAGGAGAAATCGCAAAACATAGTCATTTCTTCATTGCCGTCCAAAAACAACGCTTTTTTACACTCCGGTCTCCCTTTCTCTTGGAAACAATGACTTACATCAATTCTTTTACATAATTCTTGTTTCTCATGACATTTCTAACATTGCCCACAATTATCAACTTTCTAAGTCTTTCTGAGCAGGAGAAATCGCAAAAACATAGTCATTTCTTCATTGCCGTCCAAAACAACAACGCTTTTTTACACTCCGGTCTCCCTTTCTCACTCACAGACTGTGTGTACATCAATTCTTTTACATAATTCTTGTTTCCTCATTACATTCTCCTAACATTGCCACCAATTATCAACTTTCTAAGTCTTTCTGAGCAGGAGAAATCGCAAAAACATAAGGTCATTTCTTCATTGCCGTCAAAAAACAACGCTTTTTTACA
>NW_027446996.1:0-39965 GCF_038048845.1 Mixophyes fleayi | reverse complement strand
AATCATGAATCAAATCATGAATCATGAATCATGAATCATGAATCATGAATTATGAATCTTAAATCGAATCATGAATCATCAATCATGAATCATGAATTGAATCATGAATCATGAATCATGAATTGAATCATGAATCATGAATCATGAATCATGAATCATGAATCATGAATCATAAATCGAATCATGAATCATGAATCATGAATTATGAATTGAATCATGAATCATGAATCATGAATTGAATCATGAATCATGAATCATGCATCATGAATCATAAATCGAATCATGAATCATGAATCAAATCATGAATCATGAATCATGAATTATGAATTGAATCATGAATCATGAATCATGAATTGAATCATGAATCATGAATCGAATCATGAATCATGAATCGAATCATGAATCATGAATCATGAATTGAATCATGAATCATGAATCATAAATCAAATCATGAATCATGAGTTAAATCAGGATTTGAATCATGAATTGAATCATGAATCATGAATTGAATCATGAATCATGAATCTTGAATCATGAATCATGAATTGAATCATTAATCATGAATTGAATCATGAATCATGAATCATGAATCATGAATCATGAATCATGAATCATGAATCATGAATTGAATCATGAATCATGAATCATGAATTGAATCATGAATCATGAATCATGAATCATGAATTGAATCATGAATCATGAATCATGCATCATGAATCGAATCATGAATCATGAATCGAATCATGAATCATGAATCATGAATTGAATCATGAATCATGAATCATGAATCATGAATTGAATCATGAATCATGAATCATGCATCATGAATCGAATCATGAATCATGAATCGAATCATGAATCATGAATCATGAATTGAATCATGAATCATGAATCATAAATCATGAATCATGAATTGAATCATGAATCATGAATCATGAATTGAATCATGAATCATGAATCATGAATCATGAATCATGAATTATGAATCTTAAATCGAATCATGAATCATGAATCATGAATCATGAATTGAATCATGAATCATGAATCATGAATTATGAATCTTAAATCGAATCATGAATCATGAATCATGAATCATGAATTAAGAATCTTAAATCGAATCATGAATCATGAATCGAGTCATAAATCATGAATCGAATCATGAATCATGAATCATGAATCATGAATCGAATCATGAATCATGAATCATGAATCGTGAATCATGAATCATGAATTGAATCATGAATCATGAATCATGAATTGAATCATAAATCATGAATCATGAATCATGAATCATGAATCATAAATCGAATCATGAATCATGAATCATGAATCGAATCATGAATCATGAATTGAATCATGAATCATGAATCATGAATTATGAATCATAAATCGAATCATGAATCATGAATCATGAATCGAATCATGAATCATGAATTGAATCATGAATCATGAATCATGAATTATGAATCATGAATCATGAATTGAATAATGATTCATGAATCATGAATCGAATCATGAATCATGAGTCAAGAATCATGAATCGAATCATGAATCATGAATTGAATCATGAATCATGAATCATGAATTGAATCATGAATCATGAATCATGAATTGAATCATGAATCATGAATCGAATCATGAATCATGAGTCAAGAAGCATGAATCAAATCATGAATCATGAATTGAATCATGAATCATGAATCATGAATCATGAATTGAATCATGAATCATGAATCGAATCATAAATCATGAATCAAGAATCATGAATCGAATCATGAATCATGAATCGAATCATGAATCAAATCATGAATTGAATCATGAATCATGAATCATGAATCATGAATTGAATCATGAATCATGAATCATGAATTGAATCATGAATCATGAATCATGAATCATGAATCATGAATCATGAATCATAAATCGAATCATTAATCATGAATCATGAATCGAATCATGAATCATGAATCATGAATCAGGAATCGAATCATGAATCATGAATCATGAATTATGAATTGAATCATGAATCATGAATCATGAATTGAATCATGAATCATGAATCATGAATCATGAATCATGCATCATGAATCATAAATCGAATCATGAATCATGAATCGAATCATGAATCATGAATTGAATCATGAATCATGAATCATGAATTGAATCATGAATCATGAATCGAATCATGAATCATGAATTGAATCATGAATCATAAATCATGAATCATAAATCGAATCATGAATCATGAGTTGAATCAGGATTCGAATCATGAATTGAATTATGAATCATGAATTGAATCATGAATCATGAATCTTGAATAATGAATCATGAATTGAATCATGAATCATGAATTGAATTATGAATCATGAATCATGAATCATGAATCATAAATCATGAATCATGAATTGAATCATGAATCGAATCATGAATCATGAATTGAATCATGAATCATGAATCATGAATCATGAATCATGAATTGAATCATGAATCATGAATCATGAATCGAATCATGAATCATGAATCAAGAATCATGAATCGAATCATGAATCATGAACCGAATCATTAATCATGAATCATGAATTGAATCATGAATCATGAATCATGAATCATGAATCATGAATTGAATCATGAATCATGAATTGAATCATGAATCATGAATCCTGAATCATGAATCATGAATTGAATCATGAATCATGAATCATGAATTATGAATCTTAAATCGAATCATGAATCATGAATCATGAATCGAATCATAAATCATGAATCGAATCATGAATCATGAATCATGAATTGAATCATGAATCATGAATCGAATCATGAATCAAATCATGAATTGAATCATGAATCATAAATCATGAATCATAAATCGAATCATGAATCATGAATCATGAATCATGAATCATGAATTGAATCATGAATCATGAATTGAATCATGAATCATGAATCATGAATCATGAATCATGAATCATGAATCATGAATCGAATCATTAATCATGAATCATGAATTGAATCATGAATCATGAATCATGAATTGAATCATGAATCATGAATTATGAATTGAATCATGAATCATGAATCATGAATTGAATCATGAATCATGAATCATGAATCATAAATCGAATCATGAATCATGAATCGAATCATGAATCATGAATCATGAATTGAATCATGAATCATGAATTGAATCATGAATCATGAATCGAATCATGAATCATGAATTGAATCATGAATCATGAATCATGAATCATAAATCGAATCATGAATCATGAATCAAATCATGAATCATGAATCATGAATTGAATCATGAATCATGAATTATGAATTGAATCATGAATCATGAATCAAATCATGAATCATGAATCATGAATTGAATCATGAATCATGAATCATGAATCATGAATCGAATCATGAATCATGAATCTTAAATCGAATCATGAATCATGAATCATGAATCGAATCATGAATCATGAATCATGAATTGAATCATGAATCATGAATCATGAATTATGAATTGAATCATGAATCATGAATTGAATCATGAATAATGAATCATGAATTATGAATTGAATCATGAATCACGAATCATGAATTGAATCATGAATCATGAATTGAATCTTGAATCATGAATCATGAATTGAATCATGAATCATGAATCGAATCATGAATCATGAATTGAATCATGAATCATGAATCATGAATCATGAATCATGAATTGAATCATGAATCATGAATCATGAATCGAATCATGAATCATGAATCAAGAATCATGAATCGAATCATGAATCATGAACCGAATCATTAATCATGAATCATGAATTGAATCATGAATCATGAATCATGAATCATGAATCATGAATTGAATCATGAATCATGAATTGAATCATGAATCATGAATCCTGAATCATGAATCATGAATTGAATCATGAATCATGAATCATGAATTATGAATCTTAAATCGAATCATGAATCATGAATCATGAATCGAATCATAAATCATGAATCGAATCATGAATCATGAATCATGAATTGAATCATGAATCATGAATCGAATCATGAATCAAATCATGAATTGAATCATGAATCATAAATCATGAATCATAAATCGAATCATGAATCATGAATCATGAATCATGAATCATGAATTGAATCATGAATCATGAATTGAATCATGAATCATGAATCATGAATCATGAATCATGAATCATGAATCATGAATCGAATCATTAATCATGAATCATGAATTGAATCATGAATCATGAATCATGAATTGAATCATGAATCATGAATTATGAATTGAATCATGAATCATGAATCATGAATTGAATCATGAATCATGAATCATGAATCATAAATCGAATCATGAATCATGAATCGAATCATGAATCATGAATCATGAATTGAATCATGAATCATGAATTGAATCATGAATCATGAATCGAATCATGAATCATGAATTGAATCATGAATCATGAATCATGAATCATAAATCGAATCATGAATCATGAATCAAATCATGAATCATGAATCATGAATTGAATCATGAATCATGAATTATGAATTGAATCATGAATCATGAATCAAATCATGAATCATGAATCATGAATTGAATCATGAATCATGAATCATGAATCGAATCATGAATCATGAATCTTAAATCGAATCATGAATCATGAATCATGAATCGAATCATGAATCATGAATCATGAATTGAATCATGAATCATGAATCATGAATTATGAATTGAATCATGAATCATGAATTGAATCATGAATAATGAATCATGAATTATGAATTGAATCATGAATCACGAATCATGAATTGAATCATGAATCATGAATTGAATCTTGAATCATGAATCATGAATTGAATCATGAATCATGAATCAAATCATGAATCATGAATCATGAATTGAATCATGAATCATGAATTATGAATTGAATCATGAATCATGAATCAAATCATGAATCATGAATCATGAATTGAATCATGAATCATGAATCATGAATCATGAATCGAATCATGAATCATGAATCTTAAATCGAATCATGAATCATGAATCATGAATCGAATCATGAATCATGAATCATGAATTGAATCATGAATCATGAATCATGAATTATGAATTGAATCATGAATCATGAATTGAATCATGAATAATGAATCATGAATTATGAATTGAATCATGAATCACGAATCATGAATTGAATCATGAATCATGAATTGAATCTTGAATCATGAATCATGAATTGAATCATGAATCATGAATCGAATCATGAATCATGAATTGAATCATGAATCATGAATCATGAATCATGAATCATGAATTGAATCATGAATCATGAATCATGAATCGAATCATGAATCATGAATCAAGAATCATGAATCGAATCATGAATCATGAACCGAATCATTAATCATGAATCATGAATTGAATCATGAATCATGAATCATGAATCATGAATCATGAATTGAATCATGAATCATGAATTGAATCATGAATCATGAATCCTGAATCATGAATCATGAATTGAATCATGAATCATGAATCATGAATTATGAATCTTAAATCGAATCATGAATCATGAATCATGAATCGAATCATAAATCATGAATCGAATCATGAATCATGAATCATGAATTGAATCATGAATCATGAATCGAATCATGAATCAAATCATGAATTGAATCATGAATCATAAATCATGAATCATAAATCGAATCATGAATCATGAATCATGAATCATGAATCATGAATTGAATCATGAATCATGAATTGAATCATGAATCATGAATCATGAATCATGAATCATGAATCATGAATCATGAATCGAATCATTAATCATGAATCATGAATTGAATCATGAATCATGAATCATGAATTGAATCATGAATCATGAATTATGAATTGAATCATGAATCATGAATCATGAATTGAATCATGAATCATGAATCATGAATCATAAATCGAATCATGAATCATGAATCGAATCATGAATCATGAATCATGAATTGAATCATGAATCATGAATTGAATCATGAATCATGAATCGAATCATGAATCATGAATTGAATCATGAATCATGAATCATGAATCATAAATCGAATCATGAATCATGAATCAAATCATGAATCATGAATCATGAATTGAATCATGAATCATGAATTATGAATTGAATCATGAATCATGAATCAAATCATGAATCATGAATCATGAATTGAATCATGAATCATGAATCATGAATCGAATCATGAATCATGAATCTTAAATCGAATCATGAATCATGAATCATGAATCGAATCATGAATCATGAATCATGAATTGAATCATGAATCATGAATCATGAATTATGAATTGAATCATGAATCATGAATTGAATCATGAATAATGAATCATGAATTATGAATTGAATCATGAATCACGAATCATGAATTGAATCATGAATCATGAATTGAATCTTGAATCATGAATCATGAATTGAATCATGAATCATGAATCGAATCATGAATCATGAATCATGAATTGAATCATGAATCATGAATCATGAATTGAATCATGAATCATGAATCGAATCATGAATCATGAATCATGAATTGAATCATGAATCATGAATCATGAATCATGAATTATAAATCAAATCATGAATCATGAGTTGAATCAGGATTCGAATCATGAATTGAATCATGAATCATGAATTGAATCATGAATCATGAATCATGAATCATAAATCATGAATTGAATCATGAATCATGAATCATGAATCGAATCATGAATCATGAATCGAATCATGAATCATGAATTGAATCATGAATCATGAATCATGAATCATGAATCATGAATCGAATGATGAATCATGAATCAAGAATCATAAATCGAATCATGAATCATGAATCGAATCATGAATCATGAATCATGAATTGAGTCATGAATCATGAATCATGAATCATGAATCATGATTTGAATCATGAATCATGAGTTAAATCAGGATTCGAATCATGAATTGAAACATGAATCATAATTTGAATCATGAATCATGAATCTTGAATAATGAATCATGAATTGAATCATGAATCATGAATTGAATTATGAATCATGAATCATGAATCATGAATCATGAATCATGAATCGAATCATGAATCATGAATCGAATCATGAATCATGAATTGAATCATGAATAATGAATCATGAATCATGAATCATGAATCATGAATTGAATCATGAATCATGAATCATGAATCGAATCATGAATCATGAATCAAGAATCATGAATCGAATCATGAATCATGAATCGAATCATGAATCATGAATCATGAATTGAATCATGAATCATGAATCATGAATCATGAATTGAATCATGAATCATGAATCATGAATTGAATCATGAATCATGAATCCTGAATCATGAATCATGAATTGAATCATGAATCATGAATCATGAATCATGAATCATGAATCATGAATCATGAATTATGAATCTTAAATCGTATCATGAATCATGAATCATGAATCGAATCATAAATCATGAATCAAATCATGAATCATGAATCATGAATTGAATCATGAATCATGAATCGAATCATGAATCAAATCATGAATTGAATCATGAATCATGAATCATGAATTGAATCATGAATCATGAATCATGAATTGAATCATGAATCATGAATTGAATCATGAATCATGAATCATGAATCATGAATCATAAATCAAATCATTAATCATGAATCATGAATCGAATCATGAATCATGAATCATGAATTGAATCATGAATCATGAATCATGAATTATGAATTGAATCATGAATCATGAATCATGAATCATGAATCATGAATCATGAATCATGAATCGAATCATGAATCATGAATCATGAATCGAATCATGAATCATGAATCATGAATTGAATCATGAATCATGAATCATGAATTGAATCATGAATCATGAATCGAATCATGAATCATGAATTAAATCATGAATCATGAATCATGAATCATGAATCATGAATCATGAATCATGAATCGAATCATGAATCATGAATCATGAATTGAATCATGAATCATGAATCGAATCATGAATCATGAATCATGAATCATGAATCATGAATCATGAATCATGAATCATGAATCGAATCATGAATCATGAATCATGAATTGAATCATGAATCATGAATCATGAATCATGAATTGAATCATGAATCATGAATCGAATCATGAATCATGAATCATGAATCATGAATTGAATCATGAATCATGAATCGAATCATGAATCATGAATCAAATCATGAATCATGAATCATGAATTGAATCATGAATCATGAATCATGAATCATGAATCATGAATTGAATCATGAATCATGAATCGAATCATGAATCATGAATTGAATCATGAATCGAATCATGAATCATGAATCATGAATTGTATCATGAATCATGAATCGAATCATGAATCATGAATTGAATCATGAATCGAATCATGAATCATGAATCATGAATTGTATCATGAATCATGAATCGAATCATGAATCATGAATCATGAATCATGAATCATGAATCATGAATTGAATCATGAATCATGAATCAAGAATCATGAATCATGAATCATGAATCATGAATTGAATCATGAATCATGAATCATGAATCATGAATCATGAATCATGAATCATGAATTGAATCATGAATCATGAATCATGAATTGAATCATGAATCATGAATCATGAATCATGAATCATGAATCTTAAATCGAATCATGAATTATGAATCATGAATCATGAATTGAATCATGAATCATGAATCATGAATCATGAATCATGAACTTTGAATCTTAAATCGAATCATGAATCATGAATCATGAATCATGAATTAAGAATCTTAAATCGAATCATGAATCATGAATCGAGTCATAAATCATGAATCGAATCATGAATCATGAATCATGAATTGAATCATGAATCATGAATCATGAATCATGAATCGAATCATGAATCATGAATCATGAATCGTGAATCATGAATCATGAATTGAATCATGAATCATGAATCATGAATTGAATCATAAATCATGAATCATGAATCATGAATCATGAATCATGAATCATAAATCGAATCATGAATCATGAATCATGAATCGAATCATGAATCATGAATCATGAATCATGAATTGAATCATGAATCATGAATCATGAATTATGAAACATGAATCATGAATTGAATAATGAATCATGAATCATGAATCGAATCATGAATCATGAGTCAAGAATCATGAATCGAATCATGAATCATGAATTGAATCATGAATCATGAATCATGAATCATGAATCGAATCATGAATCATGAGTCAAGAAGCATGAATTAAATCATGAATCATGAATTGAATCATGAATCATGAATCATGAATCATGAATCATGAATCATGAATCGAATCATGAATCATGAGTCAAGAAGCATGAATTAAATCATGAATCATGAATTGAATCATGAATCATGAATCATGAATCATGAATTGAATCATGAATCATGAATCATGAATTGAATCATGAATCATGAATTATGAATCATGAATCATAAATTGAATCATTAATCATGAATCATGAATCGAATCATGAATCATGAATCATGAATCATGAATTATGAATTGAATCATGAATCATGAATCATGAATTGAATCATGAATCATGAATCAAATCATGAATCATGAATTGAATCATGAATCATGAATCATGAATTGAATCATGAATCATGAATCGAATCATGAATCATGAGTCAAGAAGCATGAATCAAATCATGAATCATGAATCAAATCATGAATCAAATCATGAATTGAATCATAAATCATGAATCATGAATCATAAATCGAATCATGAATCATGAATCATGAATCATGAATCATGAATCATGAATCATGAATTGAATCATGAATCATGAATTGAATCATGAATCATGAGTCAAGAATCATGAATCGAATCATGAATCATGAATTGAATCATGAATCATGAATCATGCATCAAGAATTGAATCATGAATCATGAATCGAATCATGAATCATGAGTCAAGAAGCATGAATGAAATCATGAATCATGAATCAAATCATGAATCAAATCATGAATTGA
Source organism: Mixophyes fleayi (assembly GCF_038048845.1). Taxonomy (NCBI): domain Eukaryota; kingdom Metazoa; phylum Chordata; class Amphibia; order Anura; family Limnodynastidae; genus Mixophyes; species Mixophyes fleayi. The sequence continues at coordinate 29,866 of NW_027446996.1, read as the reverse complement.
ATCATGAATCATGAATCATGAATCATAAATCGAATCATGAATCATGAATCATGAATCATGAATTGAATCATGAATCATGAATCATGAATTGAATCATGAATCATGAATCATGAATCATGAATCATAAATCGAATCATTAATCATGAATCATGAATTGAATCATGAATCATGAATCATGAATCGTGAATTATGAATTGAATCATGAATCATGAATCATGAATTGAATCATGAATCATGAATCGAATCATGAATCATGAATTGAATCATGAATCATGAATCGAATCATGAATCATGAGTCAAGAAGCATGAATCAAATCATGAATCATGAATTGAATCATGAATCATGAATCATGAATCATGAATTGAATCATGAATCATGAATCATGAATCGAATCATAAATCATGAATCAAGAATCATGAATCATGAATCATGAATTGAATCATGAATCATGAATCATGAATTGAATCATGAATCATGAATCTTGAATCATAAATCGAATCATTAATCATGAATCATGAATCGAATCATGAATCATGAATCATGAATCATGAATTATGAATTGAATCATGAATCATGAATCATCAATTGAATCATGAATCATGAATCGAATCATGAATCATGAATTGAATCATGAATCATGAATCATGAATCATGAATTGAATCATGAATCATGAATCGAATCATGAATCATGAGTCAAGAAGCATGAATCAAATCATGAATCATGAATCAAATCATGAATTGAATCATGAACCATGAATCATGAATCATAAATCGAATCATGAATCATGAATCATGAATCATGAATCATGAATCATGAATTGAATCATGAATCATGAATCGAATCATGAATCATGAATTGAATCATGAATCATGAATCGAATCATGAATCATGAATTGAATCATGAATCATGAATTGAATCATGAATCATAAATCGAATAATGAATCATGAGTTGAATCAGGATTCGAATCATGAATTGAATTATGAATCATGAATTGAATCATGAATCATGAATCTTGAATAATGAATCTTGAATTGAATCATGAATCATGAATTGAATTATGAATCATGAATTGAATCATGAATCATGAATCATGAATCAAGAATCATGAATCGAATCATGAATCATGAATCGAATCATGAATCATGAATCATGAATTGAATCATGAATCATGAATCATGAATCATGAATCATGAATTGAATCATGAATCATGAATCATGAATCGATTCATGAATCATGAATCATGAATTGAATCATGAATCATGAATCATAAATCATGAATCATGAATTGAATCATGAATCATGAATCATGAATTGAATCATGAATCATGAATCCTGAATCATGAATCATGAATTGAATCATGAATCATGAATCATGAATTATGAATCTTAAATCGAATCATGAATCATGAATCGAATCATAAATCATAAATCGAATCATGAATCATGAATCATGAATCGAATCATGAATCAAATCATGAATTCAATCATGAATCATGAATCCTGAATCATAAATCATGAATTGAATCATGAATCATGAATTGAATCATGAATCATGAATCATGAATCATGAATTGAATCATGAATCATGAATTGAATCATGAATCATGAATCATGAATCCTGAATCATGAATCATGAATTGAATCATGAATCATGAATCATGAATTATGAATCTTAAATCGAATCATGAATCATGAATCATGAATCGAATCATAAATCATAAATCGAATCATGAATCATGAATCATGAATCGAATCATGAATCAAATCATGAATTCAATCATGAATCATGAATCATGAATCATGAATCATGAATTGAATCATGAATCATGAATTGAATCATGAATCATGAATCATGAATCATGAATTGAATCATGAATCATGAATTGAATCATGAATCATGAATCATGAATCCTGAATCATGAATCATGAATTGAATCATGAATCATGAATCATGAATCGAATCATGAATCATGAATTGAATCATGAATCATGAATCATGAATCTAATCATGAATCAAGAATCATGAATCGAATCATGAATCATGAATCGAATCATGAATCATGAATCATGAATTGAGTCATGAATCATGAATCATGAATCATGAATCATGAATTGAATCATGAATCATGAATTGAATCATGAATCATGAATCATGAATCATGAATCATAAATTGAATCATGAATCATGAATCATGAATCAAATCATGAATCATGAATCATGAATTGAATCATGAATCATGAATCATGAATTATGAATTGAATCATGAATCATGAATCATGAATTGAATCATGAATCATGAATCATGCATCATGAATCATAAATCGAATCATGAATCATGAATCGAATCATGAATCATGAATTATGAATTGAATCATGAATCATGAATCATGAATTGAATCATGAATCATGAATCGAATCATGAATCATGAATCATGAATTGAATCATGAATCATGAATCATGAATCATAAATCAAATCATGAATCATGAGTTAAATCAGGATTCGAATCATGAATTGAATCATGAATCATGAATCATGAATTATGAATTGAATCATGAATCATGAATCATGAATCATGAATTGAATCATGAATCATGAATCATGCATCATGAATCATAAATCGAATCATGAATCATGAATCGAATCATGAATCATGAATCATGAATTATGAATTGAATCATGAATCATGAATCATGAATTGAATCATGAATCATAAATCGAATCATTAATCATGAATCATGAATCGAATCATGAATCATGAATCATGAATCATGAATCATGAATTGAATCATGAATCATGAATCGAATCATGAATCATGAATTGAATCATGAATCGAATCATGAATCATGAATCATGAATCATGAATCATGAATTGAATCATGAATCATGAATCAAGAATCATGAATCGAATCATGAATCATTAATCGAATCATGAATCATGAATCATGAATTGAATCATGAATCATGAATCATGAATCATAAATCATGAAACATGAATCATGAATTGAATCATGAATCATGAATTGAATCATGAATCATGAATCATGAATTGAATCATGAATCATGATACATGAATCATGAATCATGAATCATGAATTATGAATCTTAAATCGAATCATGAATTATGAATCATGAATCATGAATTGAATCATGAATCATGAATCATGAATCATGAATCATGAATTATGAATCTTAAATCGAATCATGAATCATGAATCATGAATCATGAATTAAGAATCTTAAATCGAATCATGAATCATGAATCGAGTCATAAATCATGAATCGAATCATGAATCATGAATCATGAATTGAATCATGAATCATGAATCATGAATCGAATCATGAATCATGAATCATGAATCGTGAATCATGAATCATGAATTAAATCATGAATCATGAATCATGAATTGAATCATAAATCATGAATCATGAATCATGAATCATGAATCATGAATCATAAATCGAATCATGAATCATGAATCATGAATCGAATCATGAATCATGAATCATGAATCATGAATTGAATCATGAATCATGAATCATGAATTATGAATCATGAATCATGAATTGAATAATGAATCATGAATCATGAATCGAATCATGAATCATGAGTCAAGAATCATGAATCGAATCATGAATCATGAATTGAATCATGAATCATGAATCATGAATTGAATCATGAATCATGAATCGAATCATGAATCATGAGTCAAGAAGCATGAATCAAATCATGAATCATGAATTGAATCATGAATCATGAATCATGAATCATGAATCATGAATCATGAATTGAATCATGAATCATGAATCATGAATCGAATCATGAATCATGAATCGAATCATGAATCAAATCATGAATTGAATCATGAATCATGAATCATGAATCATAAATCGAATCATGAATCATGAATCATGAATCATGAATCATGAATCATGAATCATGAATCATGAATCATGAATCATAAATCGAATCATGAATCATGAATCATGAATCATAAATCGAATCATTAATCATGAATCATGAATCGAATCATGAATCATGAATCATGAATCATGAATTATGAATTGAATCATGAATCATGAATCATGAATTGAATCATGAATCATGAATCTAATCATGAATCATGAATTGAATCATGAATCATGAATTGAATCATGAATCATAAATCGAATAATGAATCAAGAGTTTTATCAGGATTCGAATCATGAATTGAATTATGAATCATGAATTGAATCATGAATCATGAATCTTGAATAATGAATCTTGAATTGAATCATAATTCATGAAATGAATTATGAATCATGAATTGAATCATGAATCATGAATCATGAATCATGAATCATGAATTGAATCATGAATCATGAATCATGAATCGAATCATGAATCATGAATTGAATCATGAATCATGAATCATGAATTGAATCATGAATCATGAATCATGAATCATGAATCATGAATTGAATCATGAATCATGAATCATGAATTGAATCATGAATCATGAATCCTGAATCATGAATCATGAATTGAATCATGAATCATGAATCATGAATCATGAATTATGAATCTTAAATCGAATCATGAATCATGAATCGAATCATAAATCATGAATCGAATCATGAATCATGAATCATGAATTGAATCATGAATCATGAATCGAATCATGAATCAAATCATGAATTCAATCATGAATCATGAATCATGAATCATAAATCGAATCATGATACATGAATCATGAATCATGAATCATGAATTGAATCATGAATCATGAATTGAATCATGAATCATGAATCATGAATCATGAATCATGAATTGAATCATGAATCATGAATTGAATCATGAATCATGAATCATGAATCATGAATTGAATCATGAATCATGAATTGAATCATGAATCATGAATCATGAATCATGAATCATGAATCATGAATTGAATCATGAATCATGAATCATGAATCGAATCATGAATCATGAATTGAATCATGAGTCATGAATCATGAATCATGAATCATGAATTGAATCATGAATCATGAATCATGAATCGAATCATGAATCATGAATCAAGAATCATGAATCGAATCAAGAATCATGAATCGAATCATGAATCATGAATCATGAATCGAATCATGAATCATGAATCAAGAATCATGAATCGAATCATGAATCATGAAACGAATCATGAATCATGAATCATGAATTGAGTCATGAATCATGAATCATGAATCATGAATTGAATCATGAATCATGAATCATGAATTGAATCATGAATCATGAATCATGAATCATGAATCATGAATTATGAATCTTAAATCGAATCATGAATCATGAATCATGAATCATGAATTATGAATCATGAATCATGAATTGAATCATGAATCATGAATCATGAATTGAATCATGAATCATGAATCATGAATCATGAATCATGAATCATGAATCATAAATCGAATCATGAATCATGAATCATGAATCAAATCATGAATCATGAATCATGAATTGAATCATGAATCATGAATCATGAATTATGAATTGAATCATGAATCATAAATCATGAATTGAATCATGAATCATGAATCATGCATCATGAATCATAAATCGAATCATGAATCATGAATCGAATCATGAATCATGAATCATGAATTATGAATTGAATCATGAATCATGAATCATGAATTGAATCATGAATCATGAATCGAATCATGAATCATGAATCATGAATTGAATCATGAATCATGAATCATGAATCATAAATCAAATCATGAATCATGAGTTAAATCAGGATTCGAATTATGAATTGAAACATGAATCATGAATTGAATCATGAATCATGAATCTTGAATCATGAATCATGAATTGAATCATGAATCATGAATTGAATCATGAATCATGAATTGAATCATGAATCATGAATCATGAATCATGAATTAAATCATGAATCATGAATCATGAATCGAATCATGAATCATGAATCATGAATCAAGAATCATGAATCGAATCATGAATCATGAATCGAATCATGAATCATGAATCATGAATTGAATCATGAATCATGAATCATGAATCATGAATCTTAAATCGAATCATGAATCATGAATCATGAATTGAATCATGAATCATGAATCATGAATCATGAATCATGAATCTTAAATTGAATCATGAATCATGAATCATGAATTATGAATCTTAAATCGAATCATGAATCATAAATCATGAATCGAATCATAAATCATGAATCGAATCATGAATCATGAATCATGAATTGAATCATGAATCATGAATCATTAATCAAGAATCATGAATCGAATCATGAATCATGAATCATGAATCGTGAATCATGAATCATGAATTGAATCATGAATCATGAATCATGAATTGAATCATAAATCATGAATCATGAATCATGAATCATAAATCGAATCATGAATCATGAATCATGAATCGAATCATGAATCATGAATTGAATCATGAATCATGAATCATGAATTATGAATTTAATCATGAATCATGAATCATGAATTGAATAATGAATCATGAATCATGAATCGAATCATGAGTCAAGAATCATGAATCGAATCATGAATCATGAATTGAATCATGAATCATGAATCATGAATCATGAATTGAATCATGAATCATGAATCAAATCATGAATCATGAATTGAATCATGAATCATGAATCATGAATTGAATCATGAATCATGAATCAGGAATCGAATCATAAATCATGAATCAAGAATCATGAATCGAATCATGAATCATGAATTGAATCATGAATCAAATCATGAATTGAATCATGAATCATGAATCATGAATCATAAATCGAATCATGAATCATGAATCATGAATCATGAATCATGAATCATTAATTGAATCATGAATCATGAATCATGAATCATGAAATATGAATCATAAATCAAATCATTAATCATGAATCATGAATCGAATCATGAATCATGAATTATGAATTGAATCATGAATCATGAATCATGAATTATGAATCATGAATTATGAATTGAATCATGAATCATGAATCATGAATTGAATCATGAATCATGAATCATAAATCATGCATCATGAATCATAAATCGAATCATGAATCATGAATCGAATCATGAATCATGAATCATGAATCATGAATTAAATCATGAATCATGAATCATGAATTGAATCATGAATCATGAATAGAATCATGAATCATCAATTGAATCATGAATCATGAATCATGAATCATGAATCATAAATCGAATCATGAATCATTAGTTGAATCAGGATTCGAATCATGAATTGAATTATGAATCATGAATCATGAATCATGAATTGAATCATGAATCATGAATCATGAATTGAATCATGAATCATGAATCGAATCATGAATCATGAATTGAATCATGAATCATGAATCATGAATCATGAATCATAAATCGAATCATGAATCATGAGTTGAATCAGGATTCGAATCATGAATTGAATCAGGATTCGAATCATGAATTGAATTATGAATCATGAATTGAATCATGAATCATGAATCTTGAATAATGAATCATGAATTGAATCATGAATCATGACCTGAATTATGAATCATGAATCATGAATCATGAATCATGAATCATGAATCATGAATCATGAATCATGAATCGAATCATGAATCATGAATCGAATCATGAATCATGAATTGAATCATGAATCATGAATCATGAATCATGAATTGAATCATGAATCGAATCATGAATCATGAATCAAGAATCATGAATCGAATCATGAATCATGAATCGAATCATGAATCATGAATCATGAATTCAATCATGAATCATGAATCATGAATCATGAATCATGAATTGAATCATGAATCATAAATTGAATCATGAATCATGAATCCTGAATCGTGAATCATGAATTGAATCATGAATCATGAATCATGAATCATGAATCATGAATCATGAATTATGAATCTTAAATCGAATCATGAATCATGAATCGAATCATAAATCATGAATCGAATCATGAATCATGAATCATGAATTGAATCATGAATCATGAATCGAATCATGAATCAAATCATGAATTGAATCATGAATCATGAATCATGAATCATAAATCGAATCATGAATCATGAATCATGAATCATGAATCATGAATCATGAATTGAATCATGAATCATGAATCATGAATCATGAATCGAATCATGAATCATGAATCTTAAATCGAATCATGAATCATGAATCATGAATCATGAATCATGAATTGAATCATGAATCATGAATCATGAATCATGAATCGAATCATGAATCATGAATCTTAAATCGAATCATGAATCATGAATCATGAATCGAATCATGAATCATGAATCATGAATTGAATCATGAATCATGAATCATGAATTATGAATTGAATCATGAATCATGAATCATGAATTGAATCATGAATCATCAATCATGAATTATGAATTGAATCATGAATCACGAATCATGAATTGAATCATGAATCATGAATCGAATCATGAATCATGAATCATGAATTATGAATTGAATCATGAATCATGAATCATGAATTGAATCATGAATCATGAATCGAATCATGAATCATGAATCATGAATTGAATCATGAATCATGAATCGAATCATGAATCATGAATCATGAATTGAATCATGAATCATGAATCATGAATCATGAATTATAAATCAAATCATGAATCATGAGTTGAATCAGGATTCGAATCATGAATTGAATCATGAATCATGAATTGAATCATGAATCATGAATCTTGAATCATGAATCATGAATTGAATCATGAATCATGAATTGAATCATGAATCATGAATCATGAATCATGAATCATGAATTGAATCATGAATCATGAATCATGAATCATGAATCATAAATCATGAATTGAATCATGAATCATGAATCATGAATCGAATCATGAATCATGAATCGAATCATGAATCATGAATCGTGAATCATGAATCATGAATTAAATCATGAATCATGAATCATGAATTGAATCATAAATCATGAATCATGAATCATGAATCATGAATCATGAATCATAAATCGAATCATGAATCATGAATCATGAATCGAATCATGAATCATGAATCATGAATCATGAATTGAATCATGAATCATGAATCATGAATTATGAATCATGAATCATGAATTGAATAATGAATCATGAATCATGAATCGAATCATGAATCATGAGTCAAGAATCATGAATCGAATCATGAATCATGAATTGAATCATGAATCATGAATCATGAATTGAATCATGAATCATGAATCGAATCATGAATCATGAGTCAAGAAGCATGAATCAAATCATGAATCATGAATTGAATCATGAATCATGAATCATGAATCATGAATCATGAATCATGAATTGAATCATGAATCATGAATCATGAATCGAATCATGAATCATGAATCGAATCATGAATCAAATCATGAATTGAATCATGAATCATGAATCATGAATCATGAATCATGAATCATGAATCATGAATCATGAATCATGAATCATGAATCATGAATCATGAATCATAAATCGAATCATGAATCATGAATCATGAATCATAAATCGAATCATTAATCATGAATCATGAATCGAATCATGAATCATGAATCATGAATCATGAATTATGAATTGAATCATGAATCATGAATCATGAATTGAATCATGAATCATGAATCGAATCATGAATCATGAATTGAATCATGAATCATGAATTGAATCATGAATCATAAATCGAATAATGAATCAAGAGTTGAATCAGGATTCGAATCATGAATTGAATTATGAATCATGAATTGAATCATGAATCATGAATCTTGAATAATGAATCTTGAATTGAATCATAATTCATGAATTGAATTATGAATCATGAATTGAATCATGAATCATGAATCATGAATCATGAATCATGAATTGAATCATGAATCATGAATCATGAATCGAATCATGAATCATGAATCGAATCATGAATCATGAATCATGAATTGAATCATGAATCATGAATCATGAATCATGAATCATGAATTGAATCATGAATCATGAATCATGAATTGAATCATGAATCATGAATCCTGAATCATGAATCATGAATTGAATCATGAATCATGAATCATGAATCATGAATTATGAATCTTAAATCGAATCATGAATCATGAATCGAATCATAAATCATGAATCGAATCATGAATCATGAATCATGAATTGAATCATGAATCATGAATCGAATCATGAATCAAATCATGAATTCAATCATGAATCATGAATCATGAATCATAAATCGAATCATGATACATGAATCATGAATCATGAATCATGAATTGAATCATGAATCATGAATTGAATCATGAATCATGAATCATGAATCATGAATTGAATCATGAATCATGAATTGAATCATGAATCATGAATTGAATCATGAATCATGAATCATGAATCATGAATTGAATCATGAATCATGAATTGAATCATGAATCATGAATCATGAATCATGAATCATGAATCATGAATCATGAATTGAATCATGAATCATGAATCATGAATCGAATCATGAATCATGAATTGAATCATGAGTCATGAATCATGAATCATGAATCATGAATTGAATCATGAATCATGAATCATGAATCGAATCATGAATCATGAATCAAGAATCATGAATCGAATCAAGAATCATGAATCGAATCATGAATCATGAATCATGAATCGAATCATGAATCATGAATCAAGAATCATGAATCGAATCATGAATCATGAATCGAATCATGAATCATGAATCATGAATTGAGTCATGAATCATGAATCATGAATCATGAATTGAATCATGAATCATGAATCATGAATTGAATCATGAATCATGAATCATGAATCATGAATCATGAATTATGAATCTTAAATCGAATCATAAATCATGAATCATGAATCATGAATTATGAATCATGAATCATGAATTGAATCATGAATCATGAATCATGAATTGAATCATGAATTATGAATCATGAATCATGAATCATGAATCATAAATCGAATCATGAATCATGAATCAAATCATGAATCATGAATCATGAATCATGAATCATGAATTATGAATTGAATCATGAATCATGAATCATGAATTGAATCATGAATCATGAATCATGCATCATGAATCATAAATCGAATCATGAATCATGAATCGAATCATGAATCATGAATCATGAATTATGAATTGAATCATGAATCATGAATCATGAATTGAATCATGAATCATGAATCGAATCATGAATCATGAATCATGAATTGAATCATGAATCATGAATCATGAATCATAAATCAAATCATGAATCATGAGTTAAATCAGGATTCGAATCATGAATTGAAACATGAATCATGAATTGAATCATGAATCATGAATCTTGAATCATGAATCATGAATTGAATCATGAATCATGAATTGAATCATGAATCATGAATTGAATCATGAATCATGAATCATGAATCATGAATTAAATCATGAATCATGAATCATGAATCGAATCATGAATCATGAATCATGAATCAAGAATCATGAATCGAATCATGAATCATGAATCGAATCATGAATCATGAATCATGAATTGAATCATGAATCATGAATCATGAATCATGAATTGAATCATGAATCATGAATCATGAATTGAATCATGAATCATGAATCATGAATCATGAATCATGAATCTTAAATTGAATCATGAATCATGAATCATGAATTATGAATCTTAAATCGAATCATGAATCATAAATCATGAATCGAATCATAAATCATGAATCGAATCATGAATCATGAATCATGAATTGAATCATGAATCATGAATCATTAATCAAGAATCATGAATCGAATCATGAATCATGAATCATGAATCATGAATCATGAATTATGAATCTTAAATCGAATCATGAATCATAAATCATGAATCGAATCATAAATCATGAATCGAATCATGAATCATGAATCATGAATTGAATCATGAATCATGAATCATTAATCAAGAATCATGAATCGAATCATGAATCATGAATCATGAATCGTGAATCATGAATCATGAATTGAATCATGAATCATGAATCATGAATTGAATCATAAATCATGAATCATGAATCATGAATCATAAATCGAATCATGAATCATGAATCATGAATCGAATCATGAATCATGAATTGAATCATGAATCATGAATCATGAATTATGAATTTAATCATGAATCATGAATCATGAATTGAATAATGAATCATGAATCATGAATCGAATCATGAGTCAAGAATCATGAATCGAATCATGAATCATGAATTGAATCATGAATCATGAATCATGAATCATGAATTGAATCATGAATCATGAATCAAATCATGAATCATGAATTGAATCATGAATCATGAATCATGAATTGAATCATGAATCATGAATCAGGAATCGAATCATAAATCATGAATCAAGAATCATGAATCGAATCATGAATCATGAATTGAATCATGAATCAAATCATGAATTGAATCATGAATCATGAATCATGAATCATAAATCGAATCATGAATCATGAATCATGAATCATGAATCATGAATCATTAATTGAATCATGAATCATGAATCATGAATCATGAAATATGAATCATAAATCAAATCATTAATCATGAATCATGAATCGAATCATGAATCATGAATTATGAATTGAATCATGAATCATGAATCATGAATTATGAATCATGAATTATGAATTGAATCATGAATCATGAATCATGAATTGAATCATGAATCATGAATCATAAATCATGCATCATGAATCATAAATCGAATCATGAATCATGAATCGAATCATGAATCATGAATCATGAATCATGAATTGAATCATGAATCATGAATCATGAATTGAATCATGAATCATGAATAGAATCATGAATCATCAATTGAATCATGAATCATGAATCATGAATCATGAATCATGAATCATAAATCGAATCATGAATCATTAGTTGAATCAGGATTCGAAACATGAATTGAATTATGAATCATGAATCATGAATCATGAATTGAATCATGAATCATGAATCATGAATTGAATCATGAATCATGAATCGAATCATGAATCATGAATTGAATCATGAATCATGAATCATGAATCATGAATCATAAATCGAATCATGAATCATGAGTTGAATCAGGATTCGAATCATGAATTGAATCAGGATTCGAATCATGAATTGAATTATGAATCATGAATTGAATCATGAATCATGAATCTTGAATAATGAATCATGAATTGAATCATGAATCATGACCTGAATTATGAATCATGAATCATGAATCATGAATCATGAATCATGAATCATGAATCATGAATCGAATCATGAATCATGAATCGAATCATGAATCATGAATTGAATCATGAATCATGAATCATGAATCATGAATTGAATCATGAATCGAATCATGAATCATGAATCAAGAATCATGAATCGAATCATGAATCATGAATCGAATCATGAATCATGAATCATGAATTGAATCATGAATCATGAATCATGAATCATGAATCATGAATTGAATCATGAATCATAAATTGACTCATGAATCATGAATCCTGAATCGTGAATCATGAATTGAATCATGAATCATGAATCATGAATCATGAATCATGAATTATGAATCTTAAATCGAATCATGAATCATGAATCGAATCATGAATCAAATCATGAATTGAATCATGAATCATGAATCATGAATCATATATCGAATCATGAATCATGAATCATGAATCATGAATCATGAATCATGAATTGAATCATGAATCATGAATCATGAATCATGAATCGAATCATGAATCATGAATCTTAAATCGAATCATGAATCATGAATCGAATCATGAATCATGAATCATGAATTATGAATTAAATCATGAATCATGAATCATGAATCATGAAACATAAATCAAATCATGAATCATGAGTTGAATCAGGATTCGAATCATGAATTGAATCATGAATCATGAATTGAATCATGAATCATGAATCTTGAATCATGAATCATGAATTGAATCATCAATCATGAATTGAATCATGAATCATGAATCATGAATCATGAATCATGAATCATGAATCATGAATTGAATCATGAATCATGAATCATGAATCATGAATCGAATCATGAATCATGAATCTTAAATCGAATCATGAATCATGAATCATGAATCGAAACATGAATCATGAATCATGAATTGAATCATGAATCATGAATCATGAATTATGAATTGAATCATGAATCATGAATCATGAATTGAATCATGAATCATGAATCATGAATTATGAATTGAATCATGAATCACGAATCATGAATTGAATCATGAATCATGAATCGAATCATGAATCATGAATCATGAATTATGAATTGAATCATGAATCATGAATCATGAATTGAATCATGAATCATGAATCGAATCATGAATCATGAATCATGAATTGAATCATGAATCATGAATTATGAATTGAATCATGAATCATGAATCATGAATTGAATCATGAATCATGAATCGAATCATGAATCATGAATCATGAATTGAATCATGAATCATGAATCATGAATCATGAATTATAAATCAAATCATGAATCATGAGTTGAATCAGGATTCGAATCATGAATTGAATCATGAATCATGAATTGAATCATGAATCATGAATCTTGAATCATGAATCATGAATTGAATCATGAATCATGAATTGAATCATGAATCATGAATCATGAATCATGAATCATAAATCATGAATTGAATCATGAATCATGAATCATGAATCGAATCATGAATCATGAATCGAATCATGAATCATGAATTGAATCATGAATCATGAATCATGAATCATGAATCATGAATTGAATCATGAATCATGAATCATGAATCGAATGATGAATCATGAATCATGAATCATGAATCGAATCATGAATCATGAATCGAATCATGAATCATGAATCATGAATTGAGTCATGAATCATGAATCATGAATCATGAATCATGAATTGAATCATGAATCATGAATCATGAATCGAATGATGAATCATGAATTGAATCATGAATCATGAATTGAATCATGAATCATGAATCATGAATCATGAATCATGAATTGAGTCATGAATCATGAATCATGAATCATGAATTGAATCATGAATCATGAATCATGAATTGAATCATGAATCATGAATTGAATCATGAATCATGAATCATGAATTATGAATCATGAATTGAATCATGAATCATGAATCATGAATTGAATCATGAATCATGAATCATGAATCATGAATCATAAATCGAATCATGAATCATGAATCATGAATCAAATCATGAATCATGAATCATAAATCGAATCATGAATCATGAATCGAATCATGAATCATGAATCATGAATTATGAATTGAATCATGAATCATGAATCATGAATTGAATCATGAATCATGAATCGAATCATGAATCATGAATCATGAATTGAATCATGAATCATGAATCTTGAATCATGAATCATGAATTGAATCATGAATCATGAATTGAATCATGAATCATGAATCATGAATCATGAATTATGAATCATGAATTGAATCATGAATCATAAATCAAATCATGAATCATGAGTTAAATCAGGATTCGAATCATGAATTGAAACATGAATCATAATTTGAATCATGAATCATGAATCTTGAATAATGAATCATGAATTGAATCATGAATCATGAATTGAATTATGAATCATGAATCATGAATCATGAATCATGAATCATGAATCGAATCATGAATCATGAATCGAATCATGAATCATGAATTGAATCATGAATAATGAATCATGAATCATGAATCATGAATCATGAATTGAATCATGAATCATGAATCATGAATCGAATCATGAATCATGAATCAAGAATCATGAATCGAATCATGAATCATGAATCGAATCATGAATCATGAATCATGAATTGAATCATGAATCATGAATCATGAATCATGAATCATGAATTGAATCATGAATCATGAATCATGAATTGAATCATGAATCATGAATCCTGAATCATGAATCATGAATTGAATCATGAATCATGAATCATGAATCATGAATCATGAATCATGAATTATGAATCTTAAATCGTATCATGAATCATGAATCATGAATCGAATCATAAAGCATGAATCGAATCATGAATCATGAATCATGAATTGAATCATGAATCATGAATCGAATCATGAATCAAATCATGAATTGAATCATGAATCATGAATCATGAATCATGAATTGAATCATGAATCATGAATTGAATCATGAATCATGAATCATGAATCATGAATCATAAATCAAATCATTAATCATGAATCATGAATCGAATCATGAATCATGAATCATGAATTGAATCATGAATCATGAATCATGAATTATGAATTGAATCATGAATCATGAATCATGAATCATGAATCATGAATCGAATCATAAAGCATGAATCGAATCATGAATCATGAATCATGAATTGAATCATGAATCATGAATCGAATCATGAATCAAATCATGAATTGAATCATGAATCATGAATCATGAATCATGAATTGAATCATGAATCATGAATTGAATCATGAATCATGAATCATGAATCATGAATCATAAATCAAATCATTAATCATGAATCATGAATCGAATCATGAATCATGAATCATGAATCGAATCATGAATCATGAATCATGAATTGAATCATGAATCATGAATCATGAATTGAATCATGAATCATGAATCGAATCATGAATCATGAATTAAATCATGAATCATGAATCATGAATCATGAATCATGAATCATGAATCGAATCATGAATCATGAATCATGAATTGAATCATGAATCATGAATCATGAATCGAATCATGAATCATGAATCATGAATCATGAATCATGAATCATGAATCATGAATCATGAATCGAATCATGAATCATGAATTGAATCATGAATCATGAATCATGAATTGAATCATGAATCATGAATCGAATCATGAATCATGAATCATGAATCATGAATTGAATCATGAATCATGAATCGAATCATGAATCATGAATCGAATCATGAATCATGAATCATGAATTGAATCATGAATCATGAATCATGAATCATGAATCATGAATCATGAATTGAATCATGAATCATGAATCGAATCATGAATCATGAATTGAATCATGAATCGAATCATGAATCATGAATCATGAATTGTATCATGAATCATGAATCGAATCATGAATCATGAATCATGAATCATGAATCATTAATTGAATCATGAATCATGAATCAAGAATCATGAATCATGAATCATGAATCATGAATTGAATCATGAATCATGAATCATGAATTGAATCATGAATCATGAATCATGAATCATGAATCATGAAATGAATCATGAATCATGAATCATGAATTGAATCATGAATCATGAATCATGAATCATGAATCATGAATCTTAAATCGAATCATGAATTATGAATCATGAATCATGAATTGAATCATGAATCATGAATCATGAATCATGAATCATGAACTATGAATCTTAAATCGAATCATGAATCATGAATCATGAATCATGAATTAAGAATCTTAAATCGAATCATGAATCATGAATCGAGTCATAAATCATGAATCGAATCATGAATCATGAATCATGAATTGAATCATGAATCATGAATCATGAATCGAATCATGAATCATGAATCATGAATCGTGAATCATGAATCATGAATTGAATCATGAATCATGAATCATGAATTGAATCATAAATCATGAATCATGAATCATGAATCATGAATCATGAATCATAAATCGAATCATGAATCATGAATCATGAATCGAATCATGAATCATGAATCATGAATCATGAATTGAATCATGAATCATGAATCATGAATTATGAAACATGAATCATGAATTGAATAATGAATCATGAATCATGAATCGAATCATGAATCATGAGTCAAGAATCATGAATCGAATCATGAATCATGAATTGAATCATAAATCATGAATCATGAATCATGAATCGAATCATGAATCATGAGTCAAGAAGCATGAATTAAATCATGAATCATGAATTGAATCATGAATCATGAATCATGAATCATGAATTGAATCATGAATCATGAATCATGAATCGAATCATAAATCATGAATCAAGAATCATGAATCATGAATCATGAATTGAATCATGAATCATGAATCATGAATTGAATCATGAATCATGAATTATGAATCATGAATCATAAATCGAATCATTAATCATGAATCATGAATCGAATCATGAATCATGAATCATGAATCATGAATTATGAATTGAATCATGAATCATGAATCATGAATTGAATCATGAATCATGAATCAAATCATGAATCATGAATTGAATCATGAATCATGAATCATGAATCATGAATTGAATCATGAATCATGAATCGAATCATGAATCATGAGTCAAGAAGCATGAATCAAATCATGAATCATGAATCAAATCATGAATCAAATCATGAATTGAATCATAAATCATGAATCATGAATCATAAATCGAATCATGAATCATGAATCATGAATCATGAATCATGAATCATGAATTGAATCATGAATCATGAATTGAATCATGAATCATGAGTCAAGAATCATGAATCGAATCATGAATCATGAATTGAATCATGAATCATGAATCATGAATTGAATCAAGAATCATGAATCGAATCATGAATCATGAGTCAAGAAGCATGAATGAAATCATGAATCATGAATCAAATCATGAATCAAATCATGAATTGAATCATGAATCATGAATCATGAATCATAAATCGAATCATGAATCATGAATCATGAATCATGAATCATGAATTGAATCATGAATCATGAATCATGAATTGAATCATGAATCATGAATCATGAATCATGAATCATAAATCGAATCATTAATCATGAATCATGAATTGAATCATGAATCATGAATCATGAATCGTGAATTATGAATTGAATCATGAATCATGAATCATGAATTGAATCATGAATCATAAATCGAATAATGAATCATGAGTTGAATCAGGATTCGAATCATGAATTGAATTATGAATCATGAATTGAATCATGAATCATGAATCTTGAATAATGAATCTTGAATTGAATCATGAATCATGAATTGAATTATGAATCATGAATTGAATCATGAATCATAAATCATGAATCATGAATCATGAATTGAATCATGAATCATGAATCATGAATCGAATCATGAATCATGAATCAAGAATCATGAATCGAATCATGAATCATGAATCGAATCATGAATCATGAATCATGAATTAATTCATGAATCATGAATCATGAATCATGAATCATGAATTGAATCATGAATCATGAATCATGAATTGAATCATGAATCATGAATCCTGAATCATGAATCATGAATTGAATCATGAATCATGAATCGAATCATGAATCAAATCATGAATTGAATCATGAATCATGAATCATGAATCATGAATTGAATCATGAATCATGAATCATGAATCATGAATCATAAATCGAATCATTAATCATGAATCATGAATCGAATCATGAATCATGAATCATGAATTGAATCATGAATCATGAATCATGAATCGAATCATGAATCATGAATCATGAATCATGAATCATGAATCATGAATCGAATCATGAATCATGAATCATGAATCGAATCATGAATCATGAATCATGAATTGAATCATGAATCATGAATCATGAATCATGAATCATGAATCGAATCATGAATCATGAATTATGAATCGAATCATGAATCATGAATCATGAATTGAATCATGAATCATGAATCATGAATTGAATCATGAATCATGAATCGAATCATGAATCATGAATTAAATCATGAATCATGAATCATGAATCATGAATCATGAATCATGAATCGAATCATGAATCATGAATCATGAATTGAATCATGAATCATGAATCGAATCATGAATCATCAATCATGAATCGAATCATGAATCATGAATCGAATCATTAATCATGAATCATGAATTGAATCATGAATCATGAATCATGAATCATGAATCATGAATTGAATCATGAATCATGAATCGAATCATGAATCATGAATTGAATCATGAATCGAATCATGAATCATGAATCATGAATTGTATCATGAATCATGAATCGAATCATGAATCATGAATCAAGAATCATGAATCATGAATCATGAATCATGAATTGAATCATGAATCATGAATCATGAATTGAATCATGAATCATGAATCATGAATCATGAATTGAATCATGAATCATGAATCATGAATTGAATCATGAATCATGAATCATGAATCATGAATCTTAAATCGAATCATGAATTATGAATCATGAATCATGAATTGAATCATGAATCATGAATCATGAATCATGAATCATGAACTATGAATCTTAAATCGAATCATGAATCATGAATCATGAATCATGAATCATGAATTAAGAATCTTAAATCGAATCATGAATCATGAATCATGAATCGAGTCATAAATCATGAATCGAATCATGAATCATGAATCATGAATCGAATCATGAATCATGAATCATGAATCGTGAATCATGAATCATGAATTGAATCATGAATCATGAATCATGAATTGAATCATAAATCATGAACCATGAATCATGAATCATGAATCATGAATTATGAATTGAATCATGAATCATGAATCATGAATCATGAATTGAATCATGAATCATGAATCATGCATCATGAATCATAAATCGAATCATGAATCATGAATCGAATCATGAATCATGAATCATGAATCGAATCATGAATCATGAATCATGAATTATGAATTGAATCATGAATCATGAATCATGAATTGAATCATGAATCATAAATCGAATCATTAATCATGAATCATGAATCGAATCATGAATCATGAATCATGAATCATGAATCATGAATCATGAATTGAATCATGAATCATGAATCGAATCATGAATCATGAATTGAATCATGAATCGAATCATGAATCATGAATCATGAATTGTATCATGAATCATGAATCGAATCATGAATCATGAATCATGAATCATGAATCATGAATTGAATCATGAATCATGAATCAAGAATCATGAATCGAATCATGAATCATTAATCGAATCATGAATGATGAATCATGAATTGAATCATGAATCATGAATCATGAATCATAAATCATGAAACATGAATCATGAATTGAATCATGAATTATGAATTGAATCATGAATCATGAATCATGAATTGAATCATGAATCATGATACATGAATCATGAATCATGAATCATGAATTATGAATCTTAAATCGAATCATGAATTATGAATCATGAATCATGAATCGAATCATGAATCATGAATCATGAATCATGAATCATGAATTATGAATCTTAAATCGAATCATGAATCATGAATTATGAATCATGAATTAAGAATCTTAAATCGAATCATGAATCATGAATCGAGTCATAAATCATGAATCGAATCATGAATCATGAATCATGAATTGAATCATGAATCATGAATCATGAATCGAATCATGAATCATGAATCATGAATCGTGAATCATGAATCATGAATTAAATCATGAATCATGAATCATGAATTGAATCATAAATCATGAATCATGAATCATGAATCATGAATCATGAATCATAAATCGAATCATGAATCATGAATCATGAATCGAATCATGAATCATGAATCATGAATCATGAATTGAATCATGAATCATGAATCATGAATTATGAATCATGAATCATGAATTGAATAATGAATCATGAATCATGAATCGAATCATGAATCATGAGTCAAGAATCATGAATCGAATCATGAATCATGAATTGAATCATGAATCATGAATCATGAATCATGAATTGAATCATGAATCGAATCATGAATCGAATCATGAATCATGAGTCAAGAAGCATGAATCAAATCATGAATCATGAATTGAATCATGAATCATGAATCATGAATCATGAATCATGAATCATGAATTGAATCATGAATCATGAATCATGAATCGAATCATAAATCATGAATCAAGAATCATGAATCGAATCATGAATCATGAATCGAATCATGAATCAAATCATGAATTGAATCATGAATCATGAATCATGAATCATAAATCGAATCATGAATCATGAATCATGAATCATGAATCATGAATCATGAATCATGAATCATGAATCATAAATCGAATCATGAATCATGAATCATGAATCATAAATCGAATCATTAATCATGAATCATGAATCGAATCATGAATCATGAATCATGAATCATGAATTATGAATTGAATCATGAATCATGAATCATGAATTGAATCATGAATCATGAATCGAATCATGAATCATGAATTGAATCATGAATCATGAATTGAATCATGAATCATAAATCGAATAATGAATCAAGAGTTGAATCAGGATTCGAATCATGAATTGAATTATGAATCATGAATTGAATCATGAATCATGAATCTTGAATAATGAATCTTGAATTGAATCATAATTCATGAATTGAATTATGAATCATGAATTGAATCATGAATCATGAATCATGAATCGAATCATGAATCATGAATCGAATCATGAATCATGAATCATGAATTGAATCATGAATCATGAATCATGAATCATGAATCATGAATTGAATCATGAATCATGAATCATGAATTGAATCATGAATCATGAATCCTGAATCATGAATCATGAATTGAATCATGAATCATGAATCATGAATCATGAATTATGAATCTTAAATCGAATCATGAATCATGAATCGAATCATAAATCATGAATCGAATCATGAATCATGAATCATGAATTGAATCATGAATCATGAATCGAATCATGAATCAAATCATGAATTCAATCATGAATCATGAATCATGAATCATAAATCGAATCATGATACATGAATCATGAATCATGAATCATGAATTGAATCATGAATCATGAATTGAATCATGAATCATGAATCATGAATCATGAATTGAATCATGAATCATGAATTGAATCATGAATCATGAATTGAATCATGAATCATGAATCATGAATCATGAATTGAATCATGAATCATGAATTGAATCATGAATCATGAATCATGAATCATGAATCATGAATCATGAATCATGAATTGAATCATGAATCATGAATCATGAATCGAATCATGAATCATGAATTGAATCATGAGTCATGAATCATGAATCATGAATCATGAATTGAATCATGAATCATGAATCATGAATCGAATCATGAATCATGAATCAAGAATCATGAATCGAATCAAGAATCATGAATCGAATCATGAATCATGAATCATGAATCGAATCATGAATCATGAATCAAGAATCATGAATCGAATCATGAATCATGAATCGAATCATGAATCATGAATCATGAATTGAGTCATGAATCATGAATCATGAATCATGAATTGAATCATGAATCATGAATCATGAATTGAATCATGAATCATGAATCATGAATCATGAATCATGAATTATGAATCTTAAATCGAATCATGAATCATGAATCATGAATCATGAATTATGAATCATGAATCATGAATTGAATCATGAATCATGAATCATGAATTGAATCATGAATCATGAATCATGAATCATGAATCATGAATCATAAATCGAATCATGAATCATGAATCATGAATCAAATCATGAATCATGAATCATGAATTGAATCATGAATCATGAATTATGAATTGAATCATGAATCATGAATCATAAATCGAATCATGAATCATGAATCGAATCATGAATCATGAATCATGAATTATGAATTGAATCATGAATCATGAATCATGAATTGAATCATGAATCATGAATCGAATCATGAATCATGAATCATGAATTGAATCATGAATCATGAATCATGAATCATAAATCAAATCATGAATCATGAGTTAAATCAGGATTCGAATCATGAATTGAAACATGAATCATGAATTGAATCATGAATCATGAATCTTGAATCATGAATCATGAATTGAATCATGAATCATGAATTGAATCATGAATCATGAATTGAATCATGAATCATGAATCATGAATCATGAATCATGAATCATGAATTAAATCATGAATCATGAATCATGAATCGAATCATGAATCATGAATCAAGAATCATGAATCGAATCATGAATCATGAATCGAATCATGAATCATGAATCATGAATTGAATCATGAATCATGAATCATGAATCATGAATCATGAATTGAATCATGAATCATGAATCATGAATTGAATCATGAATCATGAATCATGAATCATGAATCATGAATCTTAAATTGAATCATGAATCATGAATCATGAATTATGAATCTTAAATCGAATCATGAATCATAAATCATGAATCGAATCATAAATCATGAATCGAATCATGAATCATGAATCATGAATTGAATCATGAATCATGAATCATTAATCAAGAATCATGAATCGAATCATGAATCATGAATCATGAATCGTGAATCATGAATCATGAATTGAATCATGAATCATGAATCATGAATTGAATCATAAATCATGAATCATGAATCATGAATC
This sequence comes from Mixophyes fleayi, assembly GCF_038048845.1. Classification (NCBI taxonomy): domain Eukaryota; kingdom Metazoa; phylum Chordata; class Amphibia; order Anura; family Limnodynastidae; genus Mixophyes; species Mixophyes fleayi. The sequence continues at coordinate 5,237 of NW_027446996.1, read as the reverse complement.
ATAAATCGAATCATGAATCATGAATCATGAATCGAATCATGAATCATGAATCATGAATTGAATCATGAATCATGAATCATGAATTATGAATTTAATCATGAATCATGAATCATGAATTGAATAATGAATCATGAATCATGAATCGAATCATGAGTCAAGAATCATGAATCGAATCATGAATCATGAATTGAATCATGAATCATGAATCATGAATCATGAATTGAATCATGAATCATGAATCAAATCATGAATCATGAATTGAATCATGAATCATGAATCATGAATTGAATCATGAATCATGAATCAGGAATCGAATCATAAATCATGAATCAAGAATCATGAATCGAATCATGAATCATGAATTGAATCATGAATCAAATCATGAATTGAATCATGAATCATGAATCATGAATCATAAATCGAATCATGAATCATGAATCATGAATCATGAATCATGAATCATTAATTGAATCATGAATCATGAATCATGAAATATGAATCATAAATCAAATCATTAATCATGAATCATGAATTGAATCATGAATCATGAATCATGAATTATGAATCATGAATTATGAATTGAATCATGAATCATGAATCATGAATTGAATCATGAATCATGAATCATAAATCATGCATCATGAATCATAAATCGAATCATGAATCGAATCATGAATCATGAATCATGAATCATGAATTGAATCATGAATCATGAATCATGAATTGAATCATGAATCATGAATAGAATCATGAATCATCAATTGAATCATGAATCATGAATCATGAATCATGAATCATGAATCGAATCATGAATCATTAGTTGAATCAGGATTCGAATCATGAATTGAATTATGAATCATGAATCATGAATCATGAATTGAATCATGAATCATGAATCATGAATTGAATCATGAATCATGAATCGAATCATGAATCATGAATTGAATCATGAATCATGAATCATGAATCATGAATCATAAATCGAATCATGAATCATGAGTTGAATCAGGATTCGAATCATGAATTGAATCAGGATTCGAATCATGAATTGAATTATGAATCATGAATTGAATCATGAATCATGAATCTTGAATAATGAATCATGAATTGAATCATGAATCATGACCTGAATTATGAATCATGAATCATGAATCATGAATCATGAATCATGAATCGAATCATGAATCATGAATCATGAATCATGAATCGAATCATGAATCATGAATCGAATCATGAATCATGAATTGAATCATGAATCATGAATCATGAATCATGAATTGAATCATGAATCGAATCATGAATCATGAATCAAGAATCATGAATCGAATCATGAATCATGAATCGAATCATGAATCATGAATCATGAATTGAATCATGAATCATGAATCATGAATCATGAATCATGAATTGAATCATGAATCATAAATTGAATCATGAATCATGAATCCTGAATCGTGAATCATGAATTGAATCATGAATCATGAATCATGAATCATGAATCATGAATTATGAATCTTAAATCGAATCATGAATCATGAATCGAATCATAAATCATGAATCGAATCATGAATCATGAATCATGAATTGAATCATGAATCATGAATCGAATCATGAATCAAATCATGAATTGAATCATGAATCATGAATCATAAATCGAATCATGAATCATGAATCATGAATCATGAATCATGAATCATGAATTGAATCATGAATCATGAATCATGAATCATGAATCATGAATCATAAATCAAATCATTAATCATGAATCATGAATCGAATCATGAATCATGAATCATGAATTGAATCATGAATCATGAATTGAATCATGAATCATGAATCATGAATTGAATCATGAATCATGAATCGAATCATGAATCATGAATCATGAATTAAATCATGAATCATGAATCATGAATCATGAATCATGAATCGAATCATGAATCATGAATCATGAATTGAATCATGAATCATGAATCGAATCATGAATCATGAATCATTAATCATGAATTGAATCATGAATCATGAATCGAATCATGAATCATGAATCATGAATTGAATCATGAATCATGAATCATGAATTGTATCATGAATCATGAATCGAATCATGAATCATGAATCATGAATCATGAATTGAATCATGAATCATGAATCAAATCATGAATCATGAATTGAATCATGAATCATGAATCATGAATTGAATCATGAATCATGAATCAGGAATCTAATCATAAATCATGAATCAAGAATCATGAATCGAATCATGAATCATGAATTGAATCATGAATCAAATCATGAATTGAATCATGAATCATGAATCATGAATCATAAATCGAATCATGAATCATGAATCATGAATCATGAATTGAATCATGAATCATGAATCATGAATCATGAAATATGAATCATAAATCGAATCATTAATCATGAATCATGAATCGAATCATGAATCATGAATTATGAATTGAATCATGAATCATGAATCATGAATTATGAATTGAATCATGAATCATGAATTGAATCATGAATCATGAATCATAAATCATGCATCATGAATCATAAATCGAATCATGAATCATGAATCGAATCATGAATCATGAATCATGAATTGAATCATGAATCATGAATCGAATCATGAATCATGAATTGAATCATGAATCATGAATCATGAATCATAAATCGAATCATGAATCATGAGTTGAATCAGGATTCGAATCATGAATTGAATTATGAATCATGAATCATGAATCATGAATTGAATCATGAATCATGAATCATGAATTGAATCATGAATCATGAATCGAATTATGAATCATGAATTGAATCATGAATCATGAATCTTAAATCATGAATCATAAATCGAATCATGAATCATGAGTTGAATCAGGATTCGAATCATGAATTGAATTATGAATCATGAATTGAATCATGAATCATGAATCTTGAATAATGAATCATGAATTGAATCATGAATCATGACCTGAATTATGAATCATGAATCATGAATCATGAATCATGAATCATGAATCATGAATCGAATCATGAATCATGAATCGAATCATGAATCATGAATTGAATCATGAATCATGAATCATGAATCATGAATTGAATCATGAATCATGAATCATGAATCGAATCATGAATCATGAATCAAGAATCATGAATCGAATCATGAATCATGAATCGAATCATGAATCATGAATCATGAATTGAATCATGAATCATGAATCATGAATCATGAATCATGAATTGAATCATGAATCATGAATTGAATCATGAATCATGAATCCTGAATCGTGAATCATGAATTGAATCATGAATCATGAATCATGAATCATGAATCATGAATTATGAATCTTAAATCGAATCATGAATCATGAATCGAATCATAAATCATGAATCGAATCATGAATCATGAATCATGAATTGAATCATGAATCATGAATCGAATCATGAGTCAAATCATGTATTGAATCATGAATCATGAATCATGAATCATAAATCGAATCATGAATCATGAATCATGAATCATGAATCATGAATTGAATCATGAATCATGAATCATGAATTGAATCATGAATCATGAATCATGAATCATGAATCATGAATCATAAATCGAATCATTAATCATGAATCATGAATCGAATCATGAATCATGATCATGAATCATGAATGAATCATGAATCATGAATCATGAATTATGAATTGAATCATAAATCATGAATCATGAATCATGAATCATGAATCACGAATCGAATCATGAATCATGAATCATGAATCGAATCATGAATCATGAATCATGAATTGAATCATGAATCATTAATTGAATCATGAATCATGAATCGAATCATGAATCATGAATCATGAATTAAATCATGAATCATGAATCATGAATCATGAATCATGAATTAAATCATGAATCATGAATCATGAATCATGAATCATGAATCGAATCATGAATCATGAATCATGAATCATGAATTGAATCATGAATCATGAATCGAATCATGAATCATGAATCATGAATTGAATCATGAATCATGAATCATGAATTGTATCATGAATCATGAATCGAATCATGAATCATGAATCATGAATCATGAATTGAATCATGAATCATGAATCAAGAATCATGAATCGAATCATGAATCATGAATTGAATCATGAATCATGAATCATGAATTGAATCATGAATCATGAATCATGAATCATGAAATATGAATCATAAATCGAATCATTAATCATGAATCATGAATCGAATCATGAATCATGAATTATGAATTGAATCATGAATCATGAATCATGAATTATGAATTGAATCATGAATCATGAATTGAATCATGAATCATGAATCATAAATCATGCATCATGAATCATAAATCGAATCATGAATCATGAATCGAATCATGAATCATGAATCATTAATTGAATCATGAATCATGAATCGAATCATGAATCATGAATTGAATCATGAATCATGAATCATGAATCATAAATCGAATCATGAATCATGAGTTGAATCAGGATTCGAATCATGAATTGAATTATGAATCATGAATCATGAATCATGAATTGAATCATGAATCATGAATCATGAATTGAATCATGAATCATGAATCGAATTATGAATCATGAATTGAATCATGAATCATGAATCTTGAATCATGAATCATAAATCGAATCATGAATCATGAGTTGAATCAGGATTCGAATCATGAATTGAATTATGAATCATGAATTGAATCATGAATCATGAATCTTGAATAATGAATCATGAATTGAATCATGAATCATGACCTGAATTATGAATCATGAATCATGAATCATGAATCATGAATCATGAATCATGAATCGAATCATGAATCATGAATCGAATCATGAATCATGAATTGAATCATGAATCATGAATCATGAATCATGAATTGAATCATGAATCATGAATCATGAATCGAATCATGAATCATGAATCAAGAATCATGAATCGAATCATGAATCATGAATCGAATCATGAATCATGAATCATGAATTGAATCATGAATCATGAATCATGAATCATGAATCATGAATTGAATCATGAATCATGAATTGAATCATGAATCATGAATCCTGAATCGTGAATCATGAATTGAATCATGAATCATGAATCATGAATCATGAATCATGAATTATGAATCTTAAATCGAATCATGAATCATGAATCGAATCATAAATCATGAATCGAATCATGAATCATGAATCAA
>NW_027446995.1:0-39966 GCF_038048845.1 Mixophyes fleayi | reverse complement strand
TGTCTCACTTTCTCTTAGAAACAATGATTTACATCAATCCTTTTACATAATTCTTGTTTCTCATGACATTTCTAACATTGCCCACAATTATCAACTTTCTAAGTCTTTCTGAGCAGGAGAAATTGCAAAACATAGTCATCTCTTCATTGCTGTCCAAAAACAACGCTTTTTTGCATTCCTGTCTCACTTTCTCTTGTAAACAATGATTAACATCAATCCTTTTACATAATTCTTGTTTCTCATGACATTTCTAACATTGCCCACAATTATCAACTTTCTAAGTCTTTCTGAGCAGGAGAAATCGCAAAACATAGTCATTTCTTCATTGCCGTCCAAAAACAACGCTTTTTTGCATTCCTGTCTCACTTTCTCTTAGAAACAATGATTTACATCAATCCTTTTACATAATTCTTCTTTCTCATGACATTTCTAACATTGCCCACAATTATCAACTTTCTAAGTCTTTCTGAGCAGGAGAAATCGCAAAACATAGTCATTTCTTCATTGCCGTCCAAAAACAACGCTTTTTTTGCATTTCTGTCTCACTTTCTCTTAGAAACAATGATTACATCAATCCTTTTACATAATTCTTCTTTCTCATGACATTTCTAACATTGCCCACAATTATCAACTTTCTAAGTCTTTCTGAGCAGGAGAAATCGCAAAACATAGTCATTTCTTCATTGCCGTCCAAAAACAACGCTTTTTTGCATTCCTGTCTCACTTTCTCTTGTAAACAATGATTTACATCAATCCTTTTACATAATTCTTGTTTCTCATGACATTTCTAACATTGCCCACAATTATCAACTTTCTAAGTCTTTCTGAGCAGGAGAAATCGCAAAACATAGTCATTTATTCATTGCCATCCAAAAACAACGCTTTTTTACATTCCTGTCTCACTTTCTCTTAGAATCAATGATTTACATCAATCCTTTTACATAATTCTTGTTTCTCATGACATTTCTAAAATTGCCCACAATTATCAACTTTCTAAGTCTTTCTGAGCAGGAGAAATCGCAAAACATAGGCATTTCTTTATTGCCGTCCAAAAACAACGCTTTTTTGCATTCCTGTCTCACTTTCTCTTGTAAACAATGATTTACATCAATCCTTTTACATAATTCTTGTTTCTCATGACATTTCTAACATTGCCCACAATTATCAACTTTCTAAGTCTTTCTGAGCAGGAGAAATTGCAAAACATAGTCATTTCTTCATTGCCGTACAAAAACAACGCTTTTTTACATTTCTGTCTCACTTTCTCTTAGAAACAATGATTTACATCAAACCTTTTACATAATTCTTGTTTCTCATGACATTTCTAACATTGCCCACAATTATCAACTTTCTAAGTCTTTTTGAGCAGGAGAAATCGCAAAACATAGTCATTTCTTCATTGCCGTCCAAAAACAACGCTTTTTTGCATTCCTGTCTCACTTTCTCTTAGAAACAATGATTTACATCAAACCTTTTACATAATTCTTGTTTCTCATGACATTTCTAACATTGCCCACAAGTATCAACTTTCTAAGTCTTTCTGAGCAGGAGAAATTGCAAAACATAGTCATTTCTTCATTGCCGTACAAAAACAACGCTTTTTTTGCATTCCTGTCTCACTTTCTCTTAGAAACAATGATTTACATCAATCCTTTTACATAATTCTTGTTTCTCATGACATTTCTAACATTGCCCACAATTATCAACTTTCTAAGTCTTTCTGAGCAGGAGAAATCGCAAAACATAGTCATTTCTTCATTGCCGTCCAAAAACAACGCTTTTTTGCATTCCTGTCTCACTTTCTCTTAGAAACAATGATTTACATCAAACCTTTTACAGAATTCTTGTTTCTCATGACATTTCTAACATTGCCCACAAGTATCAACTTTCTAAGTCTTTCTGAGCAGGAGAAATCGCAAAACATAGTCATTTCTTCATTGCCGTCCAAAAACAACGCTTTTTTGCATTCCTGTCTCATTTTCTCTTAGAAACAATGATTTACATCAATCCTTTTACATAATTCTTGTTTCTCATGACATTTCTAACATTGCCCACAATTATCAACTTTCTAAGTCTTTCTGAGCAGGAGAAATCGCAAAACATAGTCATTTCTTCATTGCCGTCCAAAAACAAACGCTTTTTTGCATTCCTGTCTCACTTTCTCTTAGAAACAATGATTTACGGTCAATTCTTTTACATAATTCTTGATTCTCATGACATTTCTAACATTGCCCACAATTATCAACTTTCTAAGTCTTTCTGAGCAGGAGAAATCGCAAAACATAGTCATTTCTTCATTGCCGTCCAAAAACAACGCTTTTTTGCATTCCTGTCTCACTTTCTCTTAGAAACAATGATTTACATCAATCCTTTTACATAATTCTTGATTCTCATGACATTTCTAACATTGCCCACAATTATCAACTTTCTAAGTCTTTCTGAGCAGGAGAAATCGAAAAACATAGTCATTTCTTCATTGCCGTACAAAAACAACGCTTTTTTGCATTTCTGTCTCACTTTCTCTTGTAAACAATGATTTACATCAATCCTTTTACATAATTCTTGTTTCTCATGACATTTCTAACATTGCCCACAATTATCAACTTTCTAAGTCTTTCTGAGCACGAGAAATTGCAAAAACATAGTCATTTCTTCATTGCCGTACAAAAACAACGCTTTTTTGCATTCCTGTCTCACTTTCTCTTAGAAACAATGATTTACATCAATCCTTTTACATAATTCTTGTTTCTCATGACATTTCTAACATTGCCCACAATTATCAACTTTCTAAGTCTTTCTGAGCAGGAGAAATTGCAAAACATAGTCATCTCTTCATTGCTGTCCAAAAACAACGCTTTTTTGCATTCCTGTCTCACTTTCTCTTGTAAACAATGATTAACATCAATCCTTTTACATAATTCTTGTTTCTCATGACATTTCTAACATTGCCCACAATTATCAACTTTCTAAGTCTTTCTGAGCAGGAGAAATCGCAAAACATAGTCATTTCTTCATTGCCGTCCAAAAACAACGCTTTTTTGCATTCCTGTCTCACTTTCTCTTAGAAACAATGATTTACATCAATCCTTTTACATAATTCTTCTTTCTCATGACATTTCTAACATTGCCCACAATTATCAACTTTCTAAGTCTTTCTGAGCAGGAGAAATCGCAAAACATAGTCATTTCTTCATTGCCGTCCAAAAACAACGCTTTTTTGCATTCCTGTCTCACTTTCTCTTAGAAACAATGATTTACATCAATCCTTTTACATAATTCTTCTTTCTCATGACATTTCTAACATTGCCCACAATTATCAACTTTCTAAGTCTTTCTGAGCAGGAGAAATCGCAAAACATAGTCATTTCTTCATTGCCGTCCAAAAACAACGCTTTTTTGCATTCCTGTCTCACTTTCTCTTGTAAACAATGATTTACATCAATCCTTTTACATAATTCTTGTTTCTCATGACATTTCTAACATTGCCCACAATTATCAACTTTCTAAGTCTTTCTGAGCAGGAGAAATCGCAAAACATAGTCATTTCTTCATTGCCGTCCAAAAACAACGCTTTTTTGCATTCCTGTCTCACTTTCTCTTAGAAACAATGATTTACATCAAACCTTTTACATAATTCTTGTTTCTCATGACATTTCTAACATTGCCCACAATTATCAACTTTCTAAGTCTTTCTGAGCAGGAGAAATCGCAAAACATAGTCATTTCTTCATTGCCGTCCAAAAACAACGCTTTTTTGCATACCTGTCTCATTTTCTCTTAAAACAATGATTTACATCAATCCTTTTACATAATTCTTGTTTCTCATGACATTTCTAACATTGCCCACAATTATCAACTTTCTAAGTCTTTCTGAGCAGGAGAAATCGCAAAACATAGTCATTTCTTCATTGCCGTCCAAAAACAACGCTTTTTTGCTTTCCTGTCTCACTTTCTCTTAGAAACAATGATTTACATCAAACCTTTTACATAATTCTTGTTTCTCATGACATTTCTAACATTGCCCACAATTATCAACTTTCTAAGTCTTTCTGAGCAGGAGAAATCGCAAAACATAGTCATTTCTTCATTGCCGTCCAAAAACAACGCTTTTTTGCATTCCTGTCTCATTTTCTCTTAGAAACAATGATTTACATCAATCCTTTTACATAATTCTTGTTTCTCATGACATTTCTAACATTGCCCACAATTATCAACTTTCTAAGTATTTCTGAGCAGGAGAAATCGCAAAACATAGTCATTTCTTCATTGCCGTCCAAAAACAACGCTTTTTTGCATTCCTGTCTCATTTTCTCTTAGAAACAATGATTTACATCAATCCTTTTACATAATTCTTGTTTCTCATGACATTTCTAACATTGCCCACAATTATCAACTTTCTAAGTCTTTCTGAGCAGGAGAAATCGCAAAACATAGTCATTTCTTCATTGCCGTCCAAAAACAACGCTTTTTTGCATTCCTGTCTCACTTTCTCTTAGAAATAATGATTTACATCAAACCTTTTACATAATTCTTGTTTCTCATGACATTTCTAACATTGCCCACAATTATCAACTTTCTAAGTCTTTCTGAGCAGGAGAAATCGCAAAACATAGTCATTTATTCATTGCCATCCAAAAACAACGCTTTTTTACATTCCTGTCTCACTTTCTCTTAGAATCAATGATTTACATCAATCCTTTTACATAATTCTTGTTTCTCATGACATTTCTAAAATTGCCCACAATTATCAACTTTCTAAGTCTTTCTGAGCAGGAGAAATCGCAAAACATAGGCATTTCTTTATTGCCGTCCAAAAACAACGCTTTTTTGCATTCCTGTCTCACTTTCTCTTGTAAACAATGATTTACATCAATCCTTTTACATAATTCTTGTTTCTCATGACATTTCTAACATTGCCCACAATTATCAACTTTCTAAGTCTTTCTGAGCAGGAGAAATTGCAAAACATAGTCATTTCTTCATTGCCGTACAAAAACAACGCTTTTTTACATTTCTGTCTCACTTTCTCTTAGAAACAATGATTTACATCAAACCTTTTACATAATTCTTGTTTCTCATGACATTTCTAACATTGCCCACAATTATCAACTTTCTAAGTCTTTTTGAGCAGGAGAAATCGCAAAACATAGTCATTTCTTCATTGCCGTCCAAAAACAACGCTTTTTTGCATTCCTGTCTCACTTTCTCTTAGAAACAATGATTTACATCAAACCTTTTACATAATTCTTGTTTCTCATGACATTTCTAACATTGCCCACAAGTATCAACTTTCTAAGTCTTTCTGAGCAGGAGAAATTGCAAAACATAGTCATTTCTTCATTGCCGTACAAAAACAACGCTTTTTTGCATTCCTGTCTCACTTTCTCTTAGAAACAATGATTTACATCAATCCTTTTACATAATTCTTGTTTCTCATGACATTTCTAACATTGCCCACAATTATCAACTTTCTAAGTCTTTCTGAGCAGGAGAAATCGCAAAACATAGTCATTTCTTCATTGCCGTCCAAAAACAACGCTTTTTTGCATTCCTGTCTCACTTTCTCTTAGAAACAATGATTTACATCAAACCTTTTACAGAATTCTTGTTTCTCATGACATTTCTAACATTGCCCACAAGTATCAACTTTCTAAGTCTTTCTGAGCAGGAGAAATCGCAAAACATAGTCATTTCTTCATTGCCGTCCAAAAACAACGCTTTTTTGCATTCCTGTCTCATTTTCTCTTAGAAACAATGATTTACATCAATCCTTTTACATAATTCTTGTTTCTCATGACATTTCTAACATTGCCCACAATTATCAACTTTCTAAGTCTTTCTGAGCAGGAGAAATCGCAAAACATAGTCATTTCTTCATTGCCGTCCAAAAACAACGCTTTTTTGCATTCCTGTCTCACTTTCTCTTAGAAACAATGATTTACATCAATTCTTTTACATAATTCTTGATTCTCATGACATTTCTAACATTGCCCACAATTATCAACTTTCTAAGTCTTTCTGAGCAGGAGAAATCGCAAAACATAGTCATTTCTTCATTGCCGTCCAAAAACAACGCTTTTTTGCATTCCTGTCTCACTTTCTCTTAGAAACAATGATTTACATCAATCCTTTTACATAATTCTTGATTCTCATGACATTTCTAACATTGCCCACAATTATCAACTTTCTAAGTCTTTCTGAGCAGGAGAAATCGAAAAACATAGTCATTTCTTCATTGCCGTACAAAAACAACGCTTTTTTGCATTTCTGTCTCACTTTCTCTTGTAAACAATGATTTACATCAATCCTTTTACATAATTCTTGTTTCTCATGACATTTCTAACATTGCCCACAATTATCAACTTTCTAAGTCTTTCTGAGCACGAGAAATTGCAAAACATAGTAATTTCTTCATTGCCGTACAAAAACAACGCTTTTTTGCATTCCTGTCTCACTTTCTCTTAGAAACAATGATTTACATCAATCCTTTTACATAATTCTTGTTTCTCATGACATTTCTAACATTGCCCACAATTATCAACTTTCTAAGTCTTTCTGAGCAGGAGAAATTGCAAAACATAGTCATCTCTTCATTGCTGTCCAAAAACAACGCTTTTTTGCATTCCTGTCTCACTTTCTCTTGTAAACAATGATTAACATCAATCCTTTTACATAATTCTTGTTTCTCATGACATTTCTAACATTGCCCACAATTATCAACTTTCTAAGTCTTTCTGAGCAGGAGAAATCGCAAAACATAGTCATTTCTTCATTGCCGTCCAAAAACAACGCTTTTTTGCATTCCTGTCTCACTTTCTCTTAGAAACAATGATTTACATCAATCCTTTTACATAATTCTTCTTTCTCATGACATTTCTAACATTGCCCACAATTATCAACTTTCTAAGTCTTTCTGAGCAGGAGAAATCGCAAAACATAGTCATTTCTTCATTGCCGTCCAAAAACAACGCTTTTTTGCATTCCTGTCTCACTTTCTCTTGTAAACAATGATTTACATCAATCCTTTTACATAATTCTTGTTTCTCATGACATTTCTAACATTGCCTACAATTATCAACTTTCTAAGTCTTTCTGAGCAGGAGAAATCGCAAAACATAGTCATTTCTTCATTGCCGTCCAAAAACAACGCTTTTTTGCTTTCCTGTCTCACTTTCTCTTAGAAACAATGATTTACATCAAACCTTTTACATAATTCTTGTTTCTCATGACATTTCTAACATTGCCCACAATTATCAACTTTCTAAGTCTTTCTGAGCAGGAGAAATCGCAAAACATAGTCATTTCTTCATTGCCGTCCAAAAACAACGCTTTTTTGCATTCCTGTCTCATTTTCTCTTAGAAACAATGATTTACATCAATCCTTTTACATAATTCTTGTTTCTCATGACATTTCTAACATTGCCCACAATTATCAACTTTCTAAGTATTTCTGAGCAGGAGAAATCGCAAAACATAGTCATTTCTTCATTGCCATCCAAAAACAACGCTTTTTTGCATTCCTGTCTCATTTTCTCTTAGAAACAATGATTTACATCAATCCTTTTACATAATTCTTGTTTCTCATGACATTTCTAACATTGCCCACAATTATCAACTTTCTAAGTCTTTCTGAGCAGGAGAAATCGCAAAACATAGTCATTTCTTCATTGCCGTCCAAAAACAACGCTTTTTTGCATTCCTGTCTCACTTTCTCTTAGAAATAATGATTTACATCAAACCTTTTACATAATTCTTGTTTCTCATGACATTTCTAACATTGCCCACAATTATCAACTTTCTAAGTCTTTCTGAGCAGGAGAAATCGCAAAACATAGTCATTTATTCATTGCCATCCAAAAACAACGCTTTTTTACATTCCTGTCTCACTTTCTCTTAGAATCAATGATTTACATCAATCCTTTTACATAATTCTTGTTTCTCATGACATTTCTAAAATTGCCCACAATTATCAACTTTCTAAGTCTTTCTGAGCAGGAGAAATCGCAAAACATAGGCATTTCTTTATTGCCGTCCAAAAACAACGCTTTTTTGCATTCCTGTCTCACTTTCTCTTGTAAACAATGATTTACATCAATCCTTTTACATAATTCTTGTTTCTCATGACATTTCTAACATTGCCCACAATTATCAACTTTCTAAGTCTTTCTGAGCAGGAGAAATTGCAAAACATAGTCATTTCTTCATTGCCGTACAAAAACAACGCTTTTTTACATTTCTGTCTCACTTTCTCTTAGAAACAATGATTTACATCAAACCTTTTACATAATTCTTGTTTCTCATGACATTTCTAACATTGCCCACAATTATCAACTTTCTAAGTCTTTTTGAGCAGGAGAAATCGCAAAACATAGTCATTTCTTCATTGCCGTCCAAAAACAACGCTTTTTTGCATTCCTGTCTCACTTTCTCTTAGAAACAATGATTTACATCAAACCTTTTACATAATTCTTGTTTCTCATGACATTTCTAACATTGCCCACAAGTATCAACTTTCTAAGTCTTTCTGAGCAGGAGAAATTGCAAAACATAGTCATTTCTTCATTGCCGTACAAAAACAACGCTTTTTTGCATTCCTGTCTCACTTTCTCTTAGAAACAATGATTTACATCAATCCTTTTACATAATTCTTGTTTCTCATGACATTTCTAACATTGCCCACAATTATCAACTTTCTAAGTCTTTCTGAGCAGGAGAAATCGCAAAACATAGTCATTTCTTCATTGCTGTCCAAAAACAACGCTTTTTTGCATTCCTGTCTCACTTTCTCTTGTAAACAATGATTTACATCAATCCTTTTACATAATTCTTGTTTCTCATGACATTTCTAACATTGCCCACAAGTATCAACTTTCTAAGTCTTTCTGAGCAGGAGAAATCGCAAAACATAGTCATTTCTTCATTGCCGTCCAAAAACAACGCTTTTTTGCATTCCTGTCTCATTTTCTCTTAGAAACAATGATTTACATCAATCCTTTTACATAATTCTTGTTTCTCATGACATTTCTAACATTGCCCACAATTATCAACTTTCTAAGTCTTTCTGAGCAGGAGAAATCGCAAAACATAGTCATTTCTTCATTGCCGTCCAAAAACAACGCTTTTTTGCATTCCTGTCTCACTTTCTCTTAGAAACAATGATTTACATCAATTCTTTTACATAATTCTTGATTCTCATGACATTTCTAACATTGCCCACAATTATCAACTTTCTAAGTCTTTCTGAGCAGGAGAAATCGCAAAACATAGTCATTTCTTCATTGCCGTACAAAAACAACGCTTTTTTGCATTTCTGTCTCACTTTCTCTTGTAAACAATGATTTACATCAATCCTTTTACATAATTCTTGTTTATCATGACATTTCTAACATTGCCCACAATTATCAACTTTCTAAGTCTTTCTGAGCAGGAGAAATTGCAAAACATAGTCATTTCTTCATTGCTGTCCAAAAACAACGCTTTTTTGCATTCCTGTCTCACTTTCTCTTGTAAACAATGATTAACATCAATCCTTTTACATAATTCTTGTTTCTCATGACATTTCTAACATTGCCCACAATTATCAACTTTCTAAGTCTTTCTGAGCAGGAGAAATCGCAAAACATAGTCATTTCTTCATTGCTGTCCAAAAACAACGCTTTTTTGCATTCCTGTCTCACTTTCTCTTGTAAACAATGATTAACATCAATCCTTTTACATAATTCTTGTTTCTCATGACATTTCTAACATTGCCCACAATTATCAACTTTCTAAGTCTTTCTGAGCAGGAGAAATTGCAAAACATAGTCATTTCTTCATTGCCGTACAAAAACAACGCTTTTTTACATTTCTGTCTCACTTTCTCTTAGAAACAATGATTTACATCAAACCTTTTACATAATTCTTGTTTCTCATGACATTTCTAACATTGCCCACAATTATCAACTTTCTAAGTCTTTCTGAGCAGGAGAAATCGCAAAACATAGTCATTTCTTCATTGCCGTCCAAAAATAACGCTTTTTTGCATTCCTGTCTCACTTTCTCATAGAAACAATGATTTACATCAATCCTTTTACATAATTCTTGATTCTCATGACATTTCTAACATTGCCCACAATTATCAACTTTCTAAGTCTTTCTGAGCAGGAGAAATCGCAAAACATAGTCATTTCTTCATTGCCGTACAAAAACAACGCTTTTTTGCATTTCTGTCTCACTTTCTCTTGTAAACAATGATTTACATCAATAATTTTACATAATTCTTGTTTCTCATGACATTTCTAACATTGCCCACAATTATCAACTTTCTAAGTCTTTCTGAGCACGAGAAATTGCAAAACATAGTCATTTCTTCATTGCCGTACAAAAACAACGCTTTTTTGCATTTCTGTCTCACTTTCTCTTAGAAACAATGATTTACATCAATCCTTTTACATAATTCTTGTTTCTCATGACATTTCTAACATTGCCCACAATTATCAACTTTCTAAGTCTTTCTGAGCAGGAGAAATTGCAAAACATAGTCATTTCTTCATTGCTGTCCAAAAACAACGCTTTTTTGCATTCCTGTCTCACTTTCTCTTGTAAACAATGATTAACATCAATCCTTTTACATAATTCTTGTTTCTCATGACATTTCTAACATTGCCCACAATTATCAACTTTCTAAGTCTTTCTGAGCAGGAGAAATCGCAAAACATAGTCATTTCTTCATTGCCGTCCAAAAACAACGCTTTTTTGCATTCCTGTCTCACTTTCTCTTAGAAACAATGATTTACATCAAACCTTTTACATAATTCTTGTTTCTCATGACATTTCTAACATTGCCCACAATTATCAACTTTCTAAGTCTTTCTGAGCAGGAGAAATCGCAAAATATAGTCATTTATTCATTGCCGTCCAAAAACAACGCTTTTTTACATTCCTGTCTCACTTTCTCTTAGAAACAATGATTTACATCAATCCTTTTACATAATTCTTGTTTCTCATGACATTTCTAACATTGCCCACAATTATCAACTTTCTAAGTCTTTCTGAGCAGGAGAAATTGCAAAACATAGTCATTTCTTCATTGCCGTACAAAAACAACGCTTTTTTACATTTCTGTCTCACTTTCTCTTAGAAACAATGATTTACATCAAACCTTTTACAGAATTCTTGTTTCTCATGACATTTCTAACATTGCCCACAAGTATCAACTTTCTAAGTCTTTCTGAGCAGGAGAAATCGCAAAACATAGTCATTTCTTCATTGCCGTCCAAAAACAACGCTTTTTTGCATTCCTGTCTCATTTTCTCTTAGAAACAATGATTTACATCAATCCTTTTACATAATTCTTGTTTCTCATGACATTTCTAACATTGCCCACAATTATCAACTTTCTAAGTCTTTCTGAGCAGGAGAAATCGCAAAACATAGTCATTTCTTCATTGCCGTCCAAAAACAACGCTTTTTTGCATTCCTGTCTCACTTTCTCTTAGAAACAATGATTTACATCAATCCTTTTACATAATTCTTGATTCTCATGACATTTCTAACATTGCCCACAATTATCAACTTTCTAAGTCTTTCTGAGCAGGAGAAATCGAAAAACATAGTCATTTCTTCATTGCCGTACAAAAACAACGCTTTTTTGCATTTCTGTCTCACTTTCTCTTGTAAACAATGATTTACATCAATCCTTTTACATAATTCTTGTTTCTCATGACATTTCTAACATTGCCCACAATTATCAACTTTCTAAGTCTTTCTGAGCACGAGAAATTGCAAAACATAGTCATTTCTTCATTGCCGTACAAAAACAACGCTTTTTTGCATTCCTGTCTCACTTTCTCTTAGAAACAATGATTTACATCAATCCTTTTACATAATTCTTGTTTCTCATGACATTTCTAACATTGCCCACAATTATCAACTTTCTAAGTCTTTCTGAGCAGGAGAAATTGCAAAACATAGTCATTTCTTCATTGCTGTCCAAAAACAACGCTTTTTTGCATTCCTGTCTCACTTTCTCTTGTAAACAATGATTAACATCAATCCTTTTACATAATTCTTGTTTCTCATGACATTTCTAACATTGCCCACAATTATCAACTTTCTAAGTCTTTCTGAGCAGGAGAAATCGCAAAACATAGTCATTTCTTCATTGCTGTCCAAAAACAACGCTTTTTTGCATTCCTGTCTCACTTTCTCTTGTAAACAATGATTAACATCAATCCTTTTACATAATTCTTGTTTCTCATGACATTTCTAACATTGCCCACAATTATCAACTTTCTAAGTCTTTCTGAGCAGGAGAAATTGCAAAACATAGTCATTTCTTCATTGCCGTACAAAAACAACGCTTTTTTACATTTCTGTCTCACTTTCTCTTAGAAACAATGATTTACATCAATCCTTTTACATAATTCTTGTTTCTCATGACATTTCTAACATTGCCCACAATTATCAACTTTCTAAGTCTTTCTGAGCAGGAGAAATCGCAAAACATAGTCATTTCTTCATTGCCGTCCAAAAACAACGCTTTTTTGCATTCCTGTCTCACTTTCTCTTGTAAACAATGATTTACATCAATCCTTTTACATAATTCTTGTTTCTCATGACATTTCTAACATTGCCCACAATTATCAACTTTCTAAGTCTTTCTGAGCAGGAGAAATTGCAAAACATAGTCATTTCTTCATTGCCGTCCAAAAACAACGCTTTTTTGCATTCCTGTCTCACTTTCTCTTAGAAACAATGATTTACATCAATCCTTTTACATAATTCTTGTTTCTCATGACATTTCTAACATTGCCCACAATTATCAACTTTCTAAGTCTTTCTGAGCAGGAGAAATCGCAAAACATAGTCATTTCTTCATTGCCGTCCAAAAACAACGCTTTTTTGCATTCCTGTCTCATTTTCTCTTAGAAACAATGATTTACATCAATCCTTTTACATAATTCTTGTTTCTCATGACATTTCTAACATTGCCCACAATTATCAACTTTCTAAGTCTTTCTGAGCAGGAGAAATCGCAAAACATAGTCATTTCTTCATTGCCGTCCAAAAACAACGCTTTTTTGCATTCCTGTCTCATTTTCTCTTAGAAACAATGATTTACATCAATCCTTTTACATAATTCTTGTTTCTCATGACATTTCTAACATTGCCCACAATTATCAACTTTCTAAGTCTTTCTGAGCAGGAGAAATCGCAAAACATAGTCATTTCTTCATTGCCGTCCAAAAACAACGCTTTTTTGCATTCCTGTCTCACTTTCTCTTAGAAACAATGATTTACATCAAACCTTTTACATAATTCTTGTTTCTCATGACATTTCTAACATTGCCCACAATTATCAACTTTCTAAGTCTTTCTGAGCAGAAGAAATCGCAAAACATAGTCATTTATTCATTGCCATCCAAAAACAACGCTTTTTTACATTCCTGTCTCACTTTCTCTTAGAAACAATGATTTACATCAATCCTTTTACATAATTCTTGTTTCTCATGACATTTCTAACATTGCCCACAATTATCAACTTTCTAAGTGTTTTTGAGCAGGAGAAATCGCAAAACATAGTCATTTCTTCATTGCCGTCCAAAAACAACGCTTTTTTGCATTCCTGTCTCACTTTCTCTTAGAAACAATGATTTACATCAAACCTTTTACATAATTCTTGTTTCTCATGACATTTCTAACATTGCCCACAAGTATCAACTTTCTAAGTCTTTCTGAGCAGGAGAAATTGCAAAACATAGTCATTTCTTCATTGCCGTACAAAAACAACGCTTTTTTGCATTCCTGTCTCACTTTCTCTTAGAAACAATGATTTACATCAATCCTTTTACATAATTCTTGTTTCTCATGACATTTCTAACATTGCCCACAATTATCAACTTTCTAAGTCTTTCTGAGCAGGAGAAATCGCAAAACATAGTCATTTCTTCATTGCCGTCCAAAAACAACGCTTTTTTGCATTCCTGTCTCACTTTCTCTTGTAAACAATGATTTACATCAATCCTTTTACATAATTCTTGTTTCTCATGACATTTCTAACATTGCCCACAATTATCAACTTTCTAAGTCTTTCTGAGCAGGAGAAATTGCAAAACATAGTTGTGAGGATACCACCCTTAGCTGGGATGGAAGCTACCCTCTGTGGGATTCAACTCACTCGGGTAGACCAAGATATATCCAAAATAAGACTTTATTACGACAGCACAACACCACAAGACGTTCACAAGTTACAGGGTAAATGGTAGCACGTATCCTCCAGCAGCCTCCTGCAGTCAGCACTCCAAAGTCATAATCTCTGTCCCTTTCAGGGTCTTATCCTCCCGCAATATTACCACTACCATTTAGCAAAACAGTTATGGTGTCTCCTAGCCTGGGTTACTAGCTCACACCAACCCTGTCCTGGTAGGGTTCCCTCCAGCGGCACCACAGTTCCTGGCCCAGAGTCCTTTTCACTGATGTCTTCTACACCAGGATCCTCCAAACTAGCATCCCCCCTGGCATTCTCCTAGCCCTATATTATTTTCTCTGTCCCCAGGAAATAGGGTCAAATGTCTCCAACCTCCCCTTTACAGAAGGGGCCTCCCAGTCAACAATTTAGCTGCTAGACATACTGTCCCTGTTACCTTGATTAGACAATAGAATGGCTTGACTCAATTAGCTGTTTTGGCTGGATACACTACACATGGGGTTACAATAGTACATCAAGGAATGACACTGCATGCTTACATGGAACAATAAGACTTTTGACACATGATATCAGCAGGGTTACACAATATAAGTCTGTGATACCTTTTGATACAATTACATTTATATTGACACATGTTGATACATTTCCCCATGCTATTTCAACCAATATATTACTGTGGAGGCACATTGCATATGAGTAGAAGTTCTAACCTCATTACCTCTCAGGTTATCTGTTGACCTAGCTAATTAACATGGGCTGCCAGCTAGTTAACTCAGACATTGTTCTGATAACAAACCTCATCTCAGCTGCACCCCATACAATACACATTTGAGACAAATGGTAATTACATTAGCTACCACAAGCAAAATGACTGCTGTTGTTCTGATATTTTCACACAGTATGGCAATATTGTTTCTATTTATACTACATACAATATCACAGGTAATAGTATGGGCAAAATGTGTCTAATAACATGAAATAATAATACACATAATACACCAATGCTCTGGTGTATATACTTAGACTGGGCCAAGGATTAAAAAGTACAATAAACCGTGAGAAACGGGTGATGATTACATAGTTCTCAGTCCAGTAGTACCCCGTTTCCTCACATTCCTCCCCTACTTTTTAAACTTGAGCCCCAGTCTCTTCTGCAGACACTACTGCAGGTTTTATGTGGTTTCCCACGAGATGAACCAATTTCCTGCTGGGCTGTGCGCAGCCTCCAGCGTTCACTTGCTGCACCTTGTTATATTCTTGTAGCCGCCAGCACCTATCAATTCCCAGAACCTCTGCGGGAAGTCTCGGTCTCCTGCTCCAGTAGCTACTCTGAGCCCTGCTGTCTAAGAGCCTTACCGACTGCCTTTCCCTGGTTGTCTGGGGTCCTGTCTGGCTACGCCTCCCCCTTTCCCAGTTCCCTTCTGCACTGGGATTACTCATTTCCCCAGTCTGCACCCGCTTATGCACAGGGTTCTTGCAGGAATCCTGCTGCACACTATCTCCTGCAGGGACTACAGAGAGTAACATCACGCAGTCATCAATGTCCTGCTTTTTATGCTGCCTTTTCCCCTCCTGTGTCCGAATGTCACTGTTGCAGCCATGCCCTAACATATTCTTGCAGTCTGCACAGTTGGCTATGTAGCGGTCTACATCCCTCGCTAAACCTAACCACATGAACTGCTGTCTGAGCCTGGCTCGTGTTCTCCTTTTTCCTCTGTGATTGGTACCCCCTTCCCCATGGGCCTGAGCTATAAACCGATCCCGATATTCGGGTGGGACTACCAACCTGTACTTATGATTTGGGCTGGACACCGTATACAGTAACCCATCCAACCAAGCACAATCCTCTACCACCCCAGTCTTATACGACATATCTGCTAGTGCCCGCATCCCTTCTAGATCTGGATCTAGTAGCTGGGCTTCTTGCAGTCTAGATTTATCCTCCTCCCCCAGGACTAACCCCCCCTCAGGATGGTCTTGGCTACTCACCCTCAGAGGCCCGGAGATGGTAAAGAAAGGTTGCTGATACCCGTTAGTTACTGGCGTGTAGAAGTGGTTGTTCTTCCTCTGCCTGGGGCTCACCTTTCTATGGGCTTTTTCAACAAAATAATTCCTGAGGTCTTGCCCCAAATCATTGCCCAAAATCACCTCATTGGACATTCCTGCCATAACTCCAACTTCTACCAGGTTGTTACAATGGCCCCAATGCAACTGGACTTGGGCTGTTGGAATCTCTGCCCATCGTCCATCCTCCATCCTAATTTTAAAGTACTTGTTGGGGATAATTCTTCTGGAATCCACCAACTCGGGGCGTACCAGGGTGATGGCTGCCCCACAGTCTCTAAATCCTTGGGCTTTTCTGCCATCCACCCATACAGGTTTCAAGTGCCTGTAAAGGCGTCCTCCTGTTGTTTGCCTCATGTCAGCCACAGCATTGCAAGTGGCCTTTACCCCCCTCGCCTCTGGCGCATCAGGGTGGTAGTGTTTGTTTTTCCGGGGGTGGCTCCTGCCAACAACCCCCGTGGGAGGGAATTGGTCTACTTGACCTCCTTTCCTGGGACACTGCTGTTGAAGATGTCCCCAGTATTCACATCGAAGGCACCACTTCCCGACTTGTCCCAAGTGTGGTATTGCTTGTCCTTGACTGCTGGGTCGCCTTTGGCCTTCACTCTGCCCCTTTTCTGCTTTATCCCAGGACTGTGGGTTACACTTTGCCACCCAATCCTGAAGGCTGAGAAATATCTCAGTCAGCCCTGCTTTTACCAGCTCAAGTCCTTTTCTCCGGATCCACTGACTGAGGACGTGCTGCAGCTCTTGACGAAGCTGACCATAGTCATAGCTTCCACTGTGCACTGCTGACTGGCCTGGGGTGGGGGATGTTTGTATTGTAGCTGCAATCTCCTGAATCCTTACTGGCTGCTCCTGGTCCTCATACAACTCCTTGGCTTTCAGGATTTCTGCAACATAAGTCCCAACTTGGGTACCTTCCACTGCTGGGACCTCTGCTATTTTCATCCTGCCCGCATTATCGAGTAGGCACAGGTCCCATTTGCATAGTTTTTCCACTAGTTGTGGCCTGAAGTCATCCTGGGTAGTAGCAATTTCCCTTGTCTGGCATAATCCCCGGAGTTCATCCAGTTTTAGGGAGTTATACTTGATCATGTCTCACGTTTCTTGCAACTCCTCTGATAGGCTTCCTTTGGGTGCTGTGTAGCCCGTGCTGTGCTGTACCTACAAGGCCCTTGGACTGCAACCGCTTGCGTCCCTTGCAGCCTTCCCGGTTCTTGCAACACCGGGCCGAGTGATCCCACTGCTTGCCACCAAATGTGAGGATACCACCCTTAGCTGGGATGGAAGTTACCCTCTGTGGGATTCAACTCACTCGGGTAGACCAAGATATATCCAAAATAAGACTTTATTACGACAGCACAACACCACAAGACGTTCACAAGTTACAGGGTAAATGGTAGCACGTATCCTCCAGCAGCCTCCTGCAGTCAGCACTCCAAAGTCATAATCTCTGTCCCTTTCAGGGTCTTATCCTCCCGCAATATTACCACTACCGTTTAGCAAAACAGTTATGGTGTCTCCTAGCCTGGGTTACTAGCTCACACCAACCCTGTCCTGGTAGGGTTCCCTCCAGCGGCACCACAGTTCCTGGCCCAGAGTCCTTTTCACTGATGTCTTCTACACCAGGATCCTCCAAACTAGCATCCCCCTGGCATTCTCCTCGCCCTATATTATTTTCTCTGTCCCCAGGAAATAGGGTCAAATGTCTCCAACCTCCCCTTTACAGAAGGGGCCTCCCAGTCAACAATTTAGCTGCTAGACATACTGTCCCTGTTACCTTGATTAGACAATAGAATGGCTTGACTCAATTAGCTGTTTTGGCTGGATACACTACACATGGGGTTACAATAGTACATCAAGGAATGACACTGCACGCTTACATGGAACAATAAGACTTTTGACACATGATATCAGCAGGGTTACACAATATAAGTCTGTGATACCTTTTGATACAATTACATTTATATTGACACATATTGATACATTTCCCCATGCTATTTCAACCAATATATTACTGTGGAGGCACATTGCATATGAGTAGAAGTTCTAACCTCATTACCTCTCAGGTTATCTGTTGACCTAGCTAATTAACATGGGCTGCCAGCTAGTTAACTCAGACATTGTTCTGATAACAAACCTCATCTCAGCTGCACCCCATACAATACACATTTGAGACAAATGGTAATTACATTAGCTACCACAAGCAAAATGACTGCTGTTGTTCTGATATTTTCACACAGTATGGCAATATTGTTTCTATTTATACTACATACAATATCACAGGTAATAGTATGGGCAAAATGTGTCTAATAACATGAAATAATAATACACATAATACACCAATGCTCTGGTGTATATACTTAGACTGGGCCAAGGATTAAAAAGTACAATAAACCGTGAGAAACGGGTGATGATTACATAGTTCTCAGTCCAGTAGTACCCCGTTTCCTCACAATAGTCATTTCTTAATTGCCGTACAAAAACAACGCTTTTTTGCATTTCTGTCTCACTTTCTCTTGTAAACAATGATTTACATCAATTCTTTTACATAATTCTTCTTTCTCATGACATTTCTAACATTGCCCACAATTATCAACTTTCTAAGTCTTTCTGAGCAGGAGAAATTGCAAAACATAGTCATTTCTTCATTGCCGTACAAAAACAACGCTTTTTTGCATTCCTGTCTCACTTTCTCTTAGAAACAATGATTTACATCAATCCTTTTACATAATTCTTGTTTCTCATGACATTTCTAACATTGCCCACAATTATCAACTTTCTAAGTCTTTCTGAGCAGGAGAAATCGCAAAACATAGTCATTTCTTCATTGCCGTCCAAAAACAACGCTTTTTTGCATTCCTGTCTCACTTTCTCTTGTAAACAATGATTTACATCAATCCTTTTACATAATTCTTGTTTCTCATGACATTTCTAACATTGCCCACAATTATCAACTTTCTAAGTCTTTCTGAGCAGGAGAAATTGCAAAACATAGTCATTTCTTCATTGCCGTACAAAAACAAACGCTTTTTTACATTTCTGTCTCACTTTCTCTTAGAAACAATGATTTACATCAAACCTTTTACATAATTCTTGTTTCTCATGACATTTCTAACATTGCCCACAATTATCAACTTTCTAAGTCTTTCTGAGCAGGAGAAATCGCAAAACATAGTCATTTCTTCATTGCCGTCCAAAAACAACGCTTTTTTGCATTCCTGTCTCACTTTCTCTTAGAAACAATGATTTACATCAATCCTTTTACATAATTCTTGTTTCTCATGACATTTCTAACATTGCCCACAATTATCAACTTTCTAAGTCTTTCTGAGCAGGAGAAATCGCAAAACATAGTCATTTCTTCATTGCCGTACAAAAACAACGCTTTTTTGCATTTCTGTCTCACTTTCTCTTGTAAACAATGATTTGCATCAATTCTTTTACATAATTCTTCTTTCTCATGACATTTCTAACATTGCCCACAATTATCAACTTTCTAAGTCTTTCTGAGCAGGAGAAATCGCAAAACATAGTCATTTCTTCATTGCCGTACAAAAACAACGCTTTTTTGCATTCATGTCTCACTTTCTCTTAGAAACAATGATTTACATCAATCCTTTTACATAATTCTTGTTTCTCAAGACATTTCTAACATTGCCCACAATTATCAACTTTCTAAGTCTTTCTGAGCAGGAGAAATCGCAAAACATAGTCATTTCTTCATTGCCGTCCAAAAACAACGCTTTTTTGCATTCCTGTCTCATTTTCTCTTAGAAACAATGATTTACATCAATCCTTTTACATAATTCTTGTTTCTCATGACATTTCTAACATTGCCCACAAATATCAACTTTCTAAGTCTTTCTGAGCAGGAGAAATTGCAAAACATAGTCATTTCTTCATTGCCGTACAAAAACAACGCTTTTTTACATTTCTGTCTCACTTTCTCTTAGAAACAATGATTTACATCAATCCTTTTACATAATTCTTGTTTCTCATGACATTTCTAACATTGCCCACAATTATCAACTTTCTAAGTCTTTCTGAGCAGGAGAAATCGCAAAACATAGTCATTTCTTCATTGCCGTACAAAAACAACGCTTTTTTGCATTTCTGTCTCACTTTCTCTTAGAAACAATGATTTACATCAAACCTTTTACATAATTCTTGTTTCTCATGACATTTCTAACATTGCCCACAATTATCAACTTTCTAAGTCTTTCTGAGCAGGAGAAATCGCAAAACATAGTCATTTCTTCATTGCCGTCCAAAAACAACGCTTTTTTGCATTCCTGTCTCACTTTCTCTTAGAAACAATGATTTACATCAATCCTTTTACATAATTCTTGTTTCTCATGACATTTCTAACATTGCCCACAATTATCAACTTTCTAAGTCTTTCTGAGCAGGAGAAATTGCAAAACATAGTCATTTCTTCATTGCCGTACAAAAACAATGCTTTTTTGCATTCCTGTCTCACTTTCTCTTAGAAACAATGATTTACATCAATCCTTTTACATAATTCTTGTTTCTCATGACATTTCTAACATTGCCCACAATTATCAACTTTCTAAGTCTTTCTGAGCAGGAGAAATCGCAAAACATAGTCATTTCTTCATTGCCGTACAAAAACAACGCTTTTTTGCATTCATGTCTCACTTTCTCTTAGAAACAATGATTTATCATCAATCCTTTAACATAATTCTTGTTTCTCATGACATTTCTAACATTGCCCACAATTATCAACTTTCTAAGTCTTTCTGAGCAGGAGAAATCGCAAAACATAGTCATTTCTTCATTGCCGTCCAAAAACAACGCTTTTTTGCATTCCTGTCTCATTTTCTCTTAGAAACAATGATTTACATCAATCCTTTTACATAATTCTTGTTTCTCATGACATTTCTAACATTGCCCACAATTATCAACTTTCTAAGTCTTTCTGAGCAGGAGAAATTGCAAAACATAGTCATTTCTTCATTGCCGTACAAAAACAACGCTTTTTTACATTTCTGTCTCACTTTCTCTTAGAAACAATGATTTACATCAATCCTTTTACATAATTCTTGTTTCTCATGACATTTCTAACATTGCCCACAATTATCAACTTTCTAAGTCTTTCTGAGCAGGAGAAATCGCAAAACATAGTCATTTCTTCATTGCCGTACAAAACAACGCTTTTTTGCATTTCTGTCTCACTTTCTCTTAGAAACAATGATTTACATCAAACCTTTTACATAATTCTTGTTTCTCATGACATTTCTAACATTACCCACAATTATCAACTTTCTAAGTCTTTCTGAGCAGGAGAAATCGCAAAACATAGTCATTTCTTCATTGCCGTCCAAAAACAACGCTTTTTTGCATTCCTGTCTCACTTTCTCTTAGAAACAATGATTTACATCAATCCTTTTACATAATTCTTGTTTCTCATGACATTTCTAACATTGCCCACAATTATCAACTTTCTAAGTCTTTCTGAGCAGGAGAAATTGCAAAACATAGTCATTTCTTCATTGCCGTACAAAAACAATGCTTTTTTGCATTCCTGTCTCACTTTCTCTTAGAAACAATGATTTACATCAATCCTTTTACATAATTCTTGTTTCTCATGACATTTCTAACATTGCCCACAATTATCAACTTTCTAAGTCTTTCTGAGCAGGAGAAATCGCAAAACACAGTCATTTCTTCATTGCCGTACAAAAACAACGCTTTTTTGCATTCATGTCTCACTTTCTCTTAGAAACAATGATTTACATCAATCCTTTTACATAATTCTTGTTTCTCATGACATTTCTAACATTGCCCACAATTATCAACTTTCTAAGTCTTTCTGAGCAGGAGAAATCGCAAAACATAGTCATTTCTTCATTGCCGTCCAAAAACAACGCTTTTTTGCATTCCTGTCTCATTTTCTCTTAGAAACAATGATTTACATCAATCCTTTTACATAATTCTTGTTTCTCATGACATTTCTAACATTGCCCACAATTATCAACTTTCTAAGTCTTTCTGAGCAGGAGAAATTGCAAAACATAGTCATTTCTTCATTGCCGTACAAAAACAACGCTTTTTTACATTTCTGTCTCACTTTCTCTTAGAAACAATGATTTACATCAATCCTTTTACATAATTCTTGTTTCTCATGACATTTCTAACATTGCCCACAATTATCAACTTTCTAAGTCTTTCTGAGCAGGAGAAATCGCAAAACATAGTCATTTCTTCATTGCCGTACAAAAACAACGCTTTTTTGCATTTCTGTCTCACTTTCTCTTAGAAACAATGATTTACATCAAACCTTTTACATAATTCTTGTTTCTCATGACATTTCTAACATTGCCCACAATTATCAACTTTCTAAGTCTTTCTGAGCAGGAGAAATCGCAAAACATAGTCATTTCTTCATTGCCGTCCAAAAACAACGCTTTTTGCATTCCTGTCTCACTTTCTCTTAGAAACAATGATTTACATCAATCCTTTTACATAATTCTTGTTTCTCATGACATTTCTAACATTGCCCACAATTATCAACTTTCTAAGTCTTTCTGAGCAGGAGAAATTGCAAAACATAGTCATTTCTTCATTGCCGTACAAAAACAATGCTTTTTTGCATTCCTGTCTCACTTTCTCTTAGAAACAATGATTTACATCAATCCTTTTACATAATTCTTGTTTCTCATGACATTTCTAACATTGCCCACAATTATCAACTTTCTAAGTCTTTCTGAGCAGGAGAAATTGCAAAACATAGTCATTTCTTCATTGCCGTACAAAAACAACGCTTTTTTACATTTCTGTCTCACTTTCTCTTAGAAACAATGATTTACATCAATCCTTTTACATAATTCTTGTTTCTCATGACATTTCTAACATTGCCCACAATTATCAACTTTCTAAGTCTTTCTGAGCAGGAGAAATCGCAAAACATAGTCATTTCTTCATTGCCGTACAAAAACAACGCTTTTTTGCATTTCTGTCTCACTTTCTCTTAGAAACAATGATTTACATCAAACCTTTTACATAATTCTTGTTTCTCATGACATTTCTAACATTGCCCACAATTATCAACTTTCTAAGTCTTTCTGAGCAGCAGAAATCGCAAAACATAGTCATTTCTTCATTGCCGTCCAAAAACAACGCTTTTTTGCATTCCTGTCTCACTTTCTCTTAGAAACAATGATTTACATCAATCCTTTTACATAATTCTTGTTTCTCATGACATTTCTAACATTGCCCACAATTATCAACTTTCTAAGTCTTTCTGAGCAGGAGAAATTGCAAAACATAGTCATTTCTTCATTGCCGTACAAAAACAATGCTTTTTTGCATTCCTGTCTCACTTTCTCTTAGAAACAATGATTTACATCAATCCTTTTACATAATTCTTGTTTCTCATGACATTTCTAACATTGCCCACAATTATCAACTTTCTAAGTCTTTCTGAGCAGGAGAAATCGCAAAACATAGTCATTTCTTCATTGCCGTACAAAAACAACGCTTTTTTGCATTCATGTCTCACTTTCTCTTAGAAACAATGATTTACATCAATCCTTTTACATAATTCTTGTTTCTCATGACATTTCTAACATTGCCCACAATTATCAACTTTCTAAGTCTTTCTGAGCAGGAGAAATCGCAAATCATAGTCATTTCTTCATTGCCGTCCAAAAACAACGCTTTTTTGCATTCCTGTCTCATTTTCTCTTAGAAACAATGATTTACATCAATCCTTTTACATAATTCTTGTTTCTCATGACATTTCTAACATTGCCCACAATTATCAACTTTCTAAGTCTTTCTGAGCAGGAGAAATTGCAAAACATAGTCATTTCTTCATTGCCGTACAAAAACAACGCTTTTTTACATTTCTGTCTCACTTTCTCTTAGAAACAATGATTTACATCAATCCTTTTACATAATTCTTGTTTCTCATGACATTTCTAACATTGCCCACAATTATCAACTTTCTAAGTCTTTCTGAGCAGGAGAAATCGCAAAACATAGTCATTTCTTCATTGCCGTACAAAAACAACGCTTTTTTGCATTTCTGTCTCACTTTCTCTTAGAAACAATGATTTACATCAAACCTTTTACATAATTCTTGTTTCTCATGACATTTCTAACATTGCCCACAATTATCAACTTTCTAAGTCTTTCTGAGCAGGAGAAATCGCAAAACATAGTCATTTCTTCATTGCCGTCCAAAAATAACGCTTTTTTGCATTCCTGTCTCATTTTCTCTTAGAAACAATGATTTACATCAATCCTTTTACATAATTCTTGTTTCTCATGACATTTCTAACATTGCCCACAATTATCAACTTTCTAAGTCTTTCTGAGCAGGAGAAATTGCAAAACATAGTCATTTCTTCATTGCCGTACAAAAACAACGCTTTTTTACATTTCTGTCTCACTTTCTCTTAGAAACAATGATTTACATCAATCCTTTTACATAATTCTTGTTTCTCATGACATTTCTAACATTGCCCACAATTATCAACTTTCTAAGTCTTTCTGAGCAGGAGAAATCGCAAAACATAGTCATTTCTTCATTGCCGTACAAAAACAACGCTTTTTTGCATTTCTGTCTCACTTTCTCTTAGAAACAATGATTTACATCAATCCTTTTACATAATTCTTGTTTCTCATGACATTTCTAACATTGCCCACAATTATCAACTTTCTAAGTCTTTCTGAGCAGGAGAAATCGCAAAACATAGTCATTTCTTCATTGCCGTACAAAAACAACGCTTTTTTGCATTTCTGTCTCACTTTCTCTTAGAAACAATGATTTACATCAATCCTTTTACATAATTCTTGTTTCTCATGACATTTCTAACATTGCCCACAATTATCAACTTTCTAAGTCTTTCTGAGCAGGAGAAATCGCAAAACATAGTCATTTCTTCATTGCCGTCCAAAAACAACGCTTTTTTGCATTCCTGTCTCATTTTCTCTTAGAAACAATGATTTACATCAATCCTTTTACATAATTCTTGTTTCTCATGACATTTCTAACATTGCCCACAATTATCAACTTTCTAAGTCTTTCTGAGCAGGAGAAATTGCAAAACATAGTCATTTCTTCATTGCCGTACAAAAACAACGCTTTTTTACATTTCTGTCTCACTTTCTCTTAGAAACAATGATTTACATCAATCCTTTTACATAATTCTTGTTTCTCATGACATTTCTAACATTGCCCACAATTATCAACTTTCTAAGTCTTTCTGAGCAGGAGAAATCGCAAAACATAGTCATTTCTTCATTGCCGTACAAAAACAACGCTTTTTTGCATTTCTGTCTCACTTTCTCTTAGAAACAATGATTTACATCAAACCTTTTACATAATTCTTGTTTCTCATGACATTTCTAACATTGCCCACAATTATCAACTTTCTAAGTCTTTCTGAGCAGGAGAAATCGCAAAACATAGTCATTTCTTCATTGCCGTCCAAAAACAACGCTTTTTTGCATTCCTGTCTCACTTTCTCTTAGAAACAATGATTTACATCAATCCTTTTACATAATTCTTGTTTCTCATGACATTTCTAACATTGCCCACAATTATCAACTTTCTAAGTCTTTCTGAGCAGGAGAAATTGCAAAACATAGTCATTTCTTCATTGCCGTACAAAAACAATGCTTTTTTGCATTCCTGTCTCACTTTCTCTTAGAAACAATGATTTACATCAATCCTTTTACATAATTCTTGTTTCTCATGACATTTCTAACATTGCCCACAATTATCAACTTTCTAAGTCTTTCTGAGCAGGAGAAATCGCAAAACATAGTCATTTCTTCATTGCCGTACAAAAACAACGCTTTTTTGCATTCATGTCTCACTTTCTCTTAGAAACAATGATTTACATCAATCCTTTTACATAATTCTTGTTTCTCATGACATTTCTAACATTGCCCACAATTATCAACTTTCTAAGTCTTTCTGAGCAGGAGAAATCGCAAATCATAGTCATTTCTTCATTGCCGTCCAAAAACAACGCTTTTTTGCATTCCTGTCTCATTTTCTCTTAGAAACAATGATTTACATCAATCCTTTTACATAATTCTTGTTTCTCATGACATTTCTAACATTGCCCACAATTATCAACTTTCTAAGTCTTTCTGAGCAGGAGAAATTGCAAAACATAGTCATTTCTTCATTGCCGTACAAAAACAACGCTTTTTTACATTTCTGTCTCACTTTCTCTTAGAAACAATGATTTACATCAATCCTTTTACATAATTCTTGTTTCTCATGACATTTCTAACATTGCCCACAATTATCAACTTTCTAAGTCTTTCTGAGCAGGAGAAATCGCAAAACATAGTCATTTCTTCATTGCCGTACAAAAACAACGCTTTTTTGCATTTCTGTCTCACTTTCTCTTAGAAACAATGATTTACATCAAACCTTTTACATAATTCTTGTTTCTCATGACATTTCTAACATTGCCCACAATTATCAACTTTCTAAGTCTTTCTGAGCAGGAGAAATCGCAAAACATAGTCATTTCTTCATTGCCGTCCAAAAACAACGCTTTTTTGCATTCCTGTCTCACTTTCTCTTAGAAACAATGATTTACATCAATCCTTTTACATAATTCTTGTTTCTCATGACATTTCTAACATTGCCCACAATTATCAACTTTCTAAGTCTTTCTGAGCAGGAGAAATTGCAAAACATAGTCATTTCTTCATTGCCGTACAAAAACAATGCTTTTTTGCATTCCTGTCTCACTTTCTCTTAGAAACAATGATTTACATCAATCCTTTTACATAATTCTTGTTTCTCATGACATTTCTAACATTGCCCACAATTATCAACTTTCTAAGTCTTTCTGAGCAGGAGAAATCGCAAAACATAGTCATTTCTTCATTGCCGTACAAAAACAACGCTTTTTTGCATTCATGTCTCACTTTCTCTTAGAAACAATGATTTACATCAATCCTTTTACATAATTCTTGTTTCTCATGACATTTCTAACATTGCCCACAATTATCAACTTTCTAAGTCTTTCTGAGCAGGAGAAATCGCAAAACATAGTCATTTCTTCATTGCCGTCCAAAAACAACGCTTTTTTGCATTCCTGTCTCATTTTCTCTTAGAAACAATGATTTACATCAATCCTTTTACATAATTCTTGTTTCTCATGACATTTCTAACATTGCCCACAATTATCAACTTTCTAAGTCTTTCTGAGCAGGAGAAATTGCAAAACATAGTCATTTCTTCATTGCCGTACAAAAACAACGCTTTTTTACATTTCTGTCTCACTTTCTCTTAGAAACAATGATTTACATCAATCCTTTTACATAATTCTTGTTTCTCATGACATTTCTAACATTGCCCACAATTATCAACTTTCTAAGTCTTTCTGAGCAGGAGAAATCGCAAAACATAGTCATTTCTTCATTGCCGTACAAAAACAACGCTTTTTTGCATTTCTGTCTTACTTTCTCTTAGAAACAATGATTTACATCAAACCTTTTACATAATTCTTGTTTCTCATGACATTTCTAACATTGCCCACAATTATCAACTTTCTAAGTCTTTCTGAGCAGGAGAAATCGCAAAACATAGTCATTTCTTCATTGCCGTACAAAAACAACGCTTTTTTGCATTTCTGTCTTACTTTCTCTTAGAAACAATGATTTACATCAAACCTTTTACATAATTCTTGTTTCTCATGACATTTCTAACATTGCCCACAATTATCAACTTTCTAAGTCTTTCTGAGCAGGAGAAATCGCAAAACATAGTCATTTCTTCATTGCCGTCCAAAAACAACGCTTTTTTGCATTCCTGTCTCACTTTCTCTTAGAAACAATGATTTACATCAATCCTTTTACATAATTCTTGTTTCTCATGACATTTCTAACATTGCCCACAATTATCAACTTTCTAAGTCTTTCTGAGCAGGAGAAATTGCAAAACATAGTCATTTCTTCATTGCCGTACAAAAACAATGCTTTTTTGCATTCCTGTCTCACTTTCTCTTAGAAACAATGATTTACATCAATCCTTTTACATAATTCTTGTTTCTCATGACATTTCTAACATTGCCCACAATTATCAACTTTCTAAGTCTTTCTGAGCAGGAGAAATTGCAAAACATAGTCATTTCTTCATTGCCGTACAAAAACAATGCTTTTTTGCATTCCTGTCTCACTTTCTCTTAGAAACAATGATTTACATCAATCCTTTTACATAATTCTTGTTTCTCATGACATTTCTAACATTGCCCACAATTATCAACTTTCTAAGTCTTTCTGAGCAGGAGAAATCGCAAAACATAGTCATTTCTTCATTGCCGTACAAAAACAACGCTTTTTTGCATTCATGTCTCACTTTCTCTTAGAAACAATGATTTACATCAATCCTTTTACATAATTCTTGTTTCTCATGACATTTCTAACATTGCCCACAATTATCAACTTTCTAAGTCTTTCTGAGCAGGAGAAATCGCAAAACATAGTCATTTCTTCATTGCCGTCCAAAAATAACGCTTTTTTGCATTCCTGTCTCATTTTCTCTTAGAAACAATGATTTACATCAATCCTTTTACATAATTCTTGTTTCTCATGACATTTCTAACATTGCCCACAATTATCAACTTTCTAAGTCTTTCTGAGCAGGAGAAATTGCAAAACAT
This sequence comes from Mixophyes fleayi, assembly GCF_038048845.1. Taxonomy (NCBI): domain Eukaryota; kingdom Metazoa; phylum Chordata; class Amphibia; order Anura; family Limnodynastidae; genus Mixophyes; species Mixophyes fleayi. Next base: position 11,049 of record NW_027446995.1, on the reverse strand, counting down.
AGTCATTTCTTCATTGCCGTACAAAAACAACGCTTTTTTACATTTCTGTCTCACTTTCTCTTAGAAACAATGATTTACATCAATCCTTTTACATAATTCTTGTTTCTCATGACATTTCTAACATTGCCCACAATTATCAACTTTCTAAGTCTTTCTGAGCAGGAGAAATCGCAAAACATAGTCATTTCTTCATTGCCGTACAAAAACAACGCTTTTTTGCATTTCTGTCTCACTTTCTCTTAGAAACAATGATTTACATCAAACCTTTTACATAATTCTTGTTTCTCATGACATTTCTAACATTGCCCACAATTATCAACTTTCTAAGTCTTTCTGAGCAGGAGAAATCGCAAAACATAGTCATTTCTTCATTGCCGTCCAAAAACAACGCTTTTTTGCATTCCTGTCTCACTTTCTCTTAGAAACAATGATTTACATCAATCCTTTTACATAATTCTTGTTTCTCATGACATTTCTAACATTGCCCACAATTATCAACTTTCTAAGTCTTTCTGAGCAGGAGAAATTGCAAAACATAGTCATTTCTTCATTGCCGTACAAAAACAATGCTTTTTTGCATTCCTGTCTCACTTTCTCTTAGAAACAATGATTTACATCAATCCTTTTACATAATTCTTGTTTCTCATGACATTTCTAACATTGCCCACAATTATCAACTTTCTAAGTCTTTCTGAGCAGGAGAAATCGCAAAACATAGTCATTTCTTCATTGCCGTACAAAAACAACGCTTTTTTGCATTCATGTCTCACTTTCTCTTAGAAACAATGATTTACATCAATCCTTTTACATAAATTCTTGTTTCTCATGACATTTCTAACATTGCCCACAATTATCAACTTTCTAAGTCTTTCTGAGCAGGAGAAATCGCAAAACATAGTCATTTCTTCATTGCCGTCCAAAAACAACGCTTTTTTGCATTCCTGTCTCATTTTCTCTTAGAAACAATGATTTACATCAATCCTTTTACATAATTCTTGTTTCTCATGACATTTCTAACATTGCCCACAATTATCAACTTTCTAAGTCTTTCTGAGCAGGAGAAATTGCAAAACATAGTCATTTCTTCATTGCCGTACAAAAACAACGCTTTTTTACATTTCTGTCTCACTTTCTCTTAGAAACAATGATTTACATCAATCCTTTTACATAATTCTTGTTTCTCATGACATTTCTAACATTGCCCACAATTATCAACTTTCTAAGTCTTTCTGAGCAGGAGAAATCGCAAAACATAGTCATTTCTTCATTGCCGTACAAAAACAACGCTTTTTTCCATTCATGTCTCACTTTCTCTTAGAAACAATGATTTACATCAATCCTTTTACATAATTCTTGTTTCTCATGACATTTCTAACATTGCCCACAATTATCAACTTTCTAAGTCTTTCTGAGCAGGAGAAATCGCAAAACATAGTCATTTCTTCATTGCCGTCCAAAAACAACGCTTTTTTGCATTCCTGTCTCATTTTCTCTTAGAAACAATGATTTACATCAATCCTTTTACATAATTCTTGTTTCTCATGACATTTCTAACATTGCCCACAATTATCAACTTTCTAAGTCTTTCTGAGCAGGAGAAATTGCAAAACATAGTCATTTCTTCATTGCCGTACAAAAACAACGCTTTTTTACATTTCTGTCTCACTTTCTCTTAGAAACAATGATTTACATCAATCCTTTTACATAATTCTTGTTTCTCATGACATTTCTAACATTGCCCACAATTATCAACTTTCTAAGTCTTTCTGAGCAGGAGAAATCGCAAAACATAGTCATTTCTTCATTGCCGTCCAAAAACAACGCTTTTTTGCATTTCTGTCTCACTTTCTCTTAGAAACAATGATTTACATCAAACCTTTTACATAATTCTTGTTTCTCATGACATTTCTAACATTGCCCACAATTATCAACTTTCTAAGTCTTTCTGAGCAGGAGAAATCGCAAAACATAGTCATTTCTTCATTGCCGTCCAAAAACAACGCTTTTTTGCATTCCTGTCTCACTTTCTCTTAGAAACAATGATTTACATCAATCCTTTTACATAATTCTTCTTTCTCATGACATTTCTAACATTGCCCACAATTATCAACTTTCTAAGTCTTTCTGAGCAGGAGAAATTGCAAAACATAGTCATTTCTTCATTGCCGTACAAAAACAACGCTTTTTTACATTTCTGTCTCACTTTCTCTTAGAAACAATGATTTACATCAAACCTTTTACATAATTCTTGTTTCTCATGACATTTCTAACATTGCCCACAATTATCAACTTTCTAAGTCTTTCTGAGCAGGAGAAATCGCAAAACATAGTCATTTCTTCATTGCCATCCAAAAACAACGCTTTTTTGCATTTCTGTCTCACTTTCTCTTAGAAACAATGATTTACATCAAACCTTTTACATAATTCTTGTTTCTCATGACATTTCTAACATTGCCCACAATTATCAACTTTCTAAGTCTTTCTGAGCAGGAGAAATCGCAAAACATAGTCATTTCTTCATTGCCGTCCAAAAATAACGCTTTTTTGCATTCCTGTCTCATTTTCTCTTAGAAACAATGATTTACATCAATCCTTTTACATAATTCTTGTTTCTCATGACATTTCTTACATTGCCCACAATTATCAACTTTCTAAGTCTTTCTGAGCAGGAGAAATCGCAAAACATAGTCATTTCTTCATTGCCGTACAAAAACAACGCTTTTTTGCATGTCTGTCTCACTTTCTCTTAGAAACAATGATTTACATCAAACCTTTTACATAATTCTTGTTTCTCATGACATTTCTAACATTGCCCACAATTATCAACTTTCTAAGTCTTTCTGAGCAGGAGAAATTGCAAAACATAGTCATTTCTTCATTGCCGTACAAAAACAATGCTTTTTTGCATTCCTGTCTCACTTTCTCTTAGAAACAATGATTTACATCAATCCTTTTACATAATTCTTGTTTCTCATGACATTTCTAACATTGCCCACAATTATCAACTTTCTAAGTCTTTCTGAGCAGGAGAAATCGCAAAACATAGTCATTTCTTCATTGCCGTACAAAAACAACGCTTTTTTGCATTCATGTCTCACTTTCTCTTAGAAACAATGATTTACATCAATCCTTTTACATAATTCTTGTTTCTCATGACATTTCTAACATTGCCATAATTATCAACTTTCTAAGTCTTTCTGAGCAGGAGAAATCGCAAAACATAGTCATTTCTTCATTGCCGTCCAAAAACAACGCTTTTTTGCATTCCTGTCTCATTTTCTCTTAGAAACAATGATTTACATCAATCCTTTTACATAATTCTTGTTTCTCATGACATTTCTAACATTGCCCACAATTATCAACTTTCTAAGTCTTTCTGAGCAGGAGAAATTGCAAAACATAGTCATTTCTTCATTGCCGTACAAAAACAACGCTTTTTTACATTTCTGTCTCACTTTCTCTTAGAAACAATGATTTACATCAATCCTTTTACATAATTCTTGTTTCTCATGACATTTCTAACATTGCCCACAATTATCAACTTTCTAAGTCTTTCTGAGCAGGAGAAATCGCAAAACATAGTCATTTCTTCATTGCCGTACAAAAACAACGCTTTTTTGCATTCATGTCTCACTTTCTCTTAGAAACAATGATTTACATCAATCCTTTTACATAATTCTTGTTTCTCATGACATTTCTAACATTGCCCACAATTATCAACTTTCTAAGTCTTTCTGAGCAGGAGAAATCGCAAAACATAGTCATTTCTTCATTGCCGTACAAAAACAACGCTTTTTTACATTTCTGTCTCACTTTCTCTTAGAAACAATGATTTACATCAATCCTTTTACATAATTCTTGTTTCTCATGACATTTCTAACATTGCCCACAATTATCAACTTTCTAAGTCTTTCTGAGCAGGAGAAATTGCAAAACATAGTCATTTCTTCATTGCCGTACAAAAACAACGCTTTTTTACATTTCTGTCTCACTTTCTCTTAGAAACAATGATTTACATCAATCCTTTTACATAATTCTTGTTTCTCATGACATTTCTAACATTGCCCACAATTATCAACTTTCTAAGTCTTTCTGAGCAGGAGAAATCGCAAAACATAGTCATTTCTTCATTGCCGTCCAAAAACAACGCTTTTTTGCATTTCTGTCTCACTTTCTCTTAGAAACAATGATTTACATCAAACCTTTTACATAATTCTTGTTTCTCATGACATTTCTAACATTGCCCACAATTATCAACTTTCTAAGTCTTTCTGAGCAGGAGAAATCGCAAAACATAGTCATTTCTTCATTGCCGTCCAAAAACAACGCTTTTTTGCATTCCTGTCTCACTTTCTCTTAGAAACAATGATTTACATCAATCCTTTTACATAATTCTTCTTTCTCATGACATTTCTAACATTGCCCACAATTATCAACTTTCTAAGTCTTTCTGAGCAGGAGAAATTGCAAAACATAGTCATTTCTTCATTGCCGTACAAAAACAACGCTTTTTTACATTTCTGTCTCACTTTCTCTTAGAAACAATGATTTACATCAATCCTTTTACATAATTCTTGTTTCTCATGACATTTCTAACATTGCCCACAATTATCAACTTTCTAAGTCTTTCTGAGCAGGAGAAATCGCAAAACATAGTCATTTCTTCATTGCCATCCAAAAACAACGCTTTTTTACATTTCTGTCTCACTTTCTCTTAGAAACAATGATTTACATCAATCCTTTTACATAATTCTTGTTTCTCATGACATTTCTAACATTGCCCACAATTATCAACTTTCTAAGTCTTTCTGAGCAGGAGAAATCGCAAAACATAGTCATTTCTTCATTGCCATCCAAAAACAACGCTTTTTTGCATTTCTGTCTCACTTTCTCTTAGAAACAATGATTTACATCAAACCTTTTACATAATTCTTGTTTCTCATGACATTTCTAACATTGCCCACAATTATCAACTTTCTAAGTCTTTCTGAGCAGGAGAAATCGCAAAACATAGTCATTTCTTCATTGCCGTCCAAAAATAACGCTTTTTTGCATTCCTGTCTCATTTTCTCTTAGAAACAATGATTTACATCAATCCTTTTACATAATTCTTGTTTCTCATGACATTTCTAACATTGCCCACAATTATCAACTTTCTAAGTCTTTCTGAGCAGGAGAAATCGCAAAACATAGTCATTTCTTCATTGCCGTACAAAAACAACGCTTTTTTGCATGTCTGTCTCACTTTCTCTTAGAAACAATGATTTACATCAAACCTTTTACATAATTCTTGTTTCTCATGACATTTCTAACATTGCCCACAATTATCAACTTTCTAAGTCTTTCTGAGCAGGAGAAATCGCAAAACATAGTCATTTCTTCATTGCCGTCCAAAAACAACGCTTTTTTGCATTCCTGTCTCACTTTCTCTTAGAAACAATGATTTACATCAATCCTTTTACATAATTCTTGTTTCTCATGACATTTCTAACATTGCCCACAATTATCAACTTTCTAAGTCTTTCTGAGCAGGAGAAATTGCAAAACATAGTCATTTCTTCATTGCCGTACAAAAACAATGCTTTTTTGCATTCCTGTCTCACTTTCTCTTAGAAACAATGATTTACATCAATCCTTTTACATAATTCTTGTTTCTCATGACATTTCTAACATTGCCCACAATTATCAACTTTCTAAGTCTTTCTGAGCAGGAGAAATCGCAAAACATAGTCATTTCTTCATTGCCGTACAAAAACAACGCTTTTTTGCATTCATGTCTCACTTTCTCTTAGAAACAATGATTTACATCAATCCTTTTACATAATTCTTGTTTCTCATGACATTTCTAACATTGCCCACAATTATCAACTTTCTAAGTCTTTCTGAGCAGGAGAAATCGCAAAACATAGTCATTTCTTCATTGCCGTCCAAAAACAACGCTTTTTTGCATTCCTGTCTCATTTTCTCTTAGAAACAATGATTTACATCAATCCTTTTACATAATTCTTGTTTCTCATGACATTTCTAACATTGCCCACAATTATCAACTTTCTAAGTCTTTCTGAGCAGGAGAAATTGCAAAACATAGTCATTTCTTCATTGCCGTACAAAAACAACGCTTTGTTACATTTCTGTCTCACTTTCTCTTAGAAACAATGATTTACATCAATCCTTTTACATAATTCTTGTTTCTCATGACATTTCTAACATTGCCCACAATTATCAACTTTCTAAGTCTTTCTGAGCAGGAGAAATTGCAAAACATAGTCATTTCTTCATTGCCGTACAAAAACAATGCTTTTTTGCATTCCTGTCTCACTTTCTCTTAGAAACAATGATTTACATCAATCCTTTTACATAATTCTTGTTTCTCATGACATTTCTAACATTGCCCACAATTATCAACTTTCTAAGTCTTTCTGAGCAGGAGAAATCGCAAAACATAGTCATTTCTTCATTGCCGTACAAAAACAACGCTTTTTTACGTTTCTGTCTCACTTTCTCTTAGAAACAATGATTTACATCAATCCTTTTACATAATTCTTGTTTCTCATGACATTTCTAACATTGCCCACAATTATCAACTTTCTAAGTCTTTCTGAGCAGGAGAAATCGCAAAACATAGTCATTTCTTCATTGCCATCCAAAAACAACGCTTTTTTGCATTCCTGTCTCACTTTCTCTTAGAAAACAATGATTTACATCAATCCTTTTACATAATTCTTGTTTCTCATGACATTTCTAACATTGCCCACAATTATCAACTTTCTAAGTCTTTCTGAGCAGGAGAAATTGCAAAACATAGTCATTTCTTCATTGCCGTACAAAAACAATGCTTTTTTGCATTCCTGTCTCACTTTCTCTTAGAAACAATGATTTACATCAATCCTTTTACATAATTCTTGTTTCTCATGACATTTCTAACATTGCCCACAATTATCAACTTTCTAAGTCTTTCTGAGCAGGAGAAATTGCAAAACATAGTCATTTCTTCATTGCCGTACAAAAACAATGCTTTTTTGCATTCCTGTCTCACTTTCTCTTAGAAACAATGATTTACATCAATCCTTTTACATAATTCTTGTTTCTCATGACATTTCTAACATTGCCCACAATTATCAACTTTCTAAGTCTTTCTGAGCAGGAGAAATCGCAAAACATAGTCATTTCTTCATTGCCGTCCAAAAACAACGCTTTTTTGCATTCCTGTCTCATTTTCTCTTAGAAACAATGATTTACATCAATCCTTTTACATAATTCTTGTTTCTCATGACATTTCTAACATTGCCCACAATTATCAACTTTCTAAGTCTTTCTGAGCAGGAGAAATTGCAAAACATAGTCATTTCTTCATTGCCGTACAAAAACAACGCTTTTTTACATTTCTGTCTCACTTTCTCTTAGAAACAATGATTTACATCAATCCTTTTACATAATTCTTGTTTCTCATGACATTTCTAACATTGCCCACAATTATCAACTTTCTAAGTCTTTCTGAGCAGGAGAAATCGCAAAACATAGTCATTTCTTCATTGCCGTCCAAAAACAACGCTTTTTTGCATTTCTGTCTCACTTTCTCTTAGAAACAATGATTTACATCAAACCTTTTACATAATTCTTGTTTCTCATGACATTTCTAACATTGCCCACAATTATCAACTTTCTAAGTCTTTCTGAGCAGGAGAAATCGCAAAACATAGTCATTTCTTCATTGCCGTCCAAAAACAACGCTTTTTTGCATTCCTGTCTCACTTTCTCTTAGAAACAATGATTTACATCAATCCTTTTACATAATTCTTGTTTCTCATGACATTTCTAACATTGCCCACAATTATCAACTTTCTAAGTCTTTCTGAGCAGGAGAAATTGCAAAACATAGTCATTTCTTCATTGCCGTACAAAAACAACGCTTTTTTACATTTCTGTCTCACTTTCTCTTAGAAACAATGATTTACATCAATCCTTTTACATAATTCTTGTTTCTCATGACATTTCTAACATTGCCCACAATTATCAACTTTCTAAGTCTTTCTGAGCAGGAGAAATCGCAAAACATAGTCATTTCTTCATTGCCGTACAAAAACAACGCTTTTTTGCATTTCTGTCTCACTTTCTCTTAGAAACAATGATTTACATCAAACCTTTTACATAATTCTTGTTTCTCATGACATTTCTAACATTGCCCACAATTATCAACTTTCTAAGTCTTTCTGAGCAGGAGAAATCGCAAAACATAGTCATTTCTTCATTGCTGTCCAAAAACAACGCTTTTTTGCATTTCTGTCTCACTTTCTCTTAGAAACAATGATTTACATCAAACCTTTTACATAATTCTTGTTTCTCATGACATTTCTAACATTGCCCACAATTATCAACTTTCTAAGTCTTTCTGAGCAGGAGAAATCGCAAAACATAGTCATTTCTTTATTGCCGTCCAAAAACAACGCTTTTTTGCATTCCTGTCTCACTTTCTCTTAGAAACAATGATTTACATCAATCCTTTTACATAATTCTTGTTTCTCATGACATTTCTAACATTGCCCACAATTATCAACTTTCTAAGTCTTTCTGAGCAGGAGAAATTGCAAAACATAGTCATTTCTTCATTGCCGTACAAAAACAACGCTTTTTTACATTTCTGTCTCACTTTCTCTTAGAAACATTGATTTACATCAATCCTTTTACATAATTCTTGTTTCTCATGACATTTCTAACATTGCCCAGAATTATCAACTTTCTAAGTCTTTCTGAGCAGGAGAAATCGCAAAACATAGTCATTTCTTCATTGCCGTACAAAAACAACGCTTTTTTGCATTTCTGTCTCACTTTCTCTTAGAAACAATGATTTACATCAAACCTTTTACATAATTCTTGTTTCTCATGACATTTCTAACATTGCCCACAATTATCAACTTTCTAAGTCTTTCTGAGCAGGAGAAATCGCAAAACATAGTCATTTCTTCATTGCCGTACAAAAACAACGCTTTTTTGCATTCCTGTCTCACTTTCTCTTAGAAACAATGATTTACATCAATCCTTTTACATAATTCTTGTTTCTCATGACATTTCTAACATTGCCCACAATTATCAACTTTCTAAGTCTTTCTGAGCAGGAGAAATCGCAAAACATAGTCATTTCTTCATTGCCGTACAAAAACAACGCTTTTTTGCATTTCTGTCTCACTTTCTCTTAGAAACAATGATTTACATCAAACCTTTTACATAATTCTTGTTTCTCATGACATTTCTAACATTGCCCACAATTATCAACTTTCTAAGTCTTTCTGAGCAGGAGAAATCGCAAAACATAGTCATTTCTTCATTGCCGTCCAAAAACAACGCTTTTTTGCATTTCTGTCTCACTTTCTCTTAGAAACAATGATTTACATCAAACCTTTTACATAATTCTTGTTTCTCATGACATTTCTAACATTGCCCACAATTATCAACTTTCTAAGTCTTTCTGAGCAGGAGAAATCGCAAAACATAGTCATTTCTTTATTGCCGTCCAAAAACAACGCTTTTTTGCATTCCTGTCTCACTTTCTCTTAGAAACAATGATTTACATCAATCCTTTTACATAATTCTTGTTTCTCATGACATTTCTAACATTGCCCACAATTATCAACTTTCTAAGTCTTTCTGAGCAGGAGAAATTGCAAAACATAGTCATTTCTTCATTGCCGTACAAAAACAACGCTTTTTTACATTTCTGTCTCACTTTCTCTTAGAAACAATGATTTACATCAATCCTTTTACATAATTCTTGTTTCTCATGACATTTCTAACATTGCCCACAATTATCAACTTTCTAAGTCTTTCTGAGCAGGAGAAATCGCAAAACATAGTCATTTCTTCATTGCCGTACAAAAACAACGCTTTTTTGCATTTCTGTCTCACTTTCTCTTAGAAACAATGATTTACATCAAACCTTTTACATAATTCTTGTTTCTCATGACATTTCTAACATTGCCCACAATTATCAACTTTCTAAGTCTTTCTGAGCAGGAGAAATCGCAAAACATAGTCATTTCTTCATTGCCGTCCAAAAACAACGCTTTTTTGCATTCCTGTCTCACTTTCTCTTAGAAACAATGATTTACATCAATCCTTTTACATAATTCTTGTTTCTCATGACATTTCTAACATTGCCCACAATTATCAACTTTCTAAGTCTTTCTGAGCAGGAGAAATTGCAAAACATAGTCATTTCTTCATTGCCGTACAAAAACAATGCTTTTTTGCATTCCTGTCTCACTTTCTCTTAGAAACAATGATTTACATCAATCCTTTTACATAATTCTTGTTTCTCATGACATTTCTAACATTGCCCACAATTATCAACTTTCTAAGTCTTTCTGAGCAGGAGAAATCGCAAAACATAGTCATTTCTTCATTGCCGTACAAAAACAACGCTTTTTTGCATTCATGTCTCACTTTCTCTTAGAAACAATGATTTACATCAATCCTTTTACATAATTCTTGTTTCTCATGACATTTCTAACATTGCCCACAATTATCAACTTTCTAAGTCTTTCTGAGCAGGAGAAATCGCAAAACATAGTCATTTCTTCATTGCCGTCCAAAAACAACGCTTTTTTGCATTCCTGTCTCATTTTCTCTTAGAAACAATGATTTACATCAATCCTTTTACATAATTCTTGTTTCTCATGACATTTCTAACTTTGCCCACAATTATCAACTTTCTAAGTCTTTCTGAGCAGGAGAAATTGCAAAACATAGTCATTTCTTCATTGCCGTACAAAAACAACGCTTTTTTACATTTCTGTCTCACTTTCTCTTAGAAACAATGATTTACATCAATCCTTTTACATAATTCTTGTTTCTCATGACATTTCTAACATTGCCCACAATTATCAACTTTCTAAGTCTTTCTGAGCAGGAGAAATCGCAAAACATAGTCATTTCTTCATTGCCGTACAAAAACAACGCTTTTTTGCATTTCTGTCTCACTTTCTCTTAGAAACAATGATTTACATCAAACCTTTTACATAATTCTTGTTTCTCATGACATTTCTAACATTGCCA